>NC_044202.1:13948875-14128875 GCF_900880675.1 Sparus aurata
TCTGATGGGAGGCAGTGCTGGCTCTGGCTGGGACTGGGGATGCTGAACGGGGGGAGGGAGGGCCTGTTTGAGCTGGGACAGCAGCTCCAGCAGCAGGGGGAGTATCAGGCCGCCCTCCACTGCTTCCTCAGCTGCCTGTTGGGATTGACCCATGTGCAGAGCTTCACCTCTCTGCCCAACTGCCTCCACCAGGTGACACACATGCTGCCTTTCTTTCACTTACACACACACACACACTGACATGCATGTGCATATTCAACACATGCACCAACAGAATCTGCTGTATCATGTATTTGCACAGCTGTCTAGACACATTTGCATCAGTTGTCCTGTAGAGCATCATTCATTATCGCACAGGACACATTCAACCTTGATATCAATGACAACAATGTCAAATCTAACAGTCCATCATGTGTTCCTGTGTTGACACTGTGAGATCATTTCAGTCTCAGTAGGACTGATAGTGTGCACGCTTGCTGAATGACATAACAGATGCAGCTCTAATTCACAGTAACAGTGTGATTAGGCGGCTCACATTGTCAAAATGTTTTAATATTTATTTTATTTCTGTCCCACTGTGTTTGGGCTATGTTTTGGCACTGTGTAGCCAGGCCGAAGTCTTAGCAGATTGCAAACTGGGGTGCCTTTCAAAGCCCTCCTTCAAAGGCAAGGCTACAATTTTCATTTTGTTTAGTAGTGGCTGAAGGCATGTCCAAACAAAGCCTTTACTCCGGTGCTGCAAGGAGAGCAGAGCTACTTGTTTTAATAGCCCATGACATCATGCACACACACAACCCAGCAATAATGCTGGAAATGAGTTATTTAATACTTAACTTTGTTCCCCTGGTTGTTGTTTGTTTTGTGCTTTGCAGATCGCAGAACTCTTCATCACTGAAAAGAATTGTATCCTTTACAAACTCAGGGCAAAATCTCACACCCCATTCGACACTTTTACTATCACCATTCCTTCACGACTGTTAGCAGGAAGGCTAACTAAACACTAGCATTACCTCTGTGAGCATGTAAAGGATTGTTAGTGGTGGAAGGCATGGCAAATTCCAGCACAATGGAGGATGCAGACCCTTTATAGAAAGCGGTGTAAACGGAGGGGGGATGAGTGGATGTCTTTGGCGACTTCATAATAACACATTTGTCCCAGTATGCCACACGTATTGTGTGTAGCTCAGGCTGTGTTTCTGTCTCATAAGAGGATTTGTAGGCTCTTATCTCTGCACAACAGAGTGGGAGAGCACTAATTAACCTGTATCTGCACTGACGAGTCCGCGCGTCCCCACTTCGCCGCTTCTATAAACCATAGCAGTATAGGACATAGAGATAATAGAGAGGTGTTACGTTTCAGGATATATTACCTCCATGGCTCTTCTCCCCGTCACTGAGACACTCCAACACTTAACTTGCCAGCTCAGGTTATCTACCTCAGCAAGGCTCTAGCACTCTCTGTCCGCCTTTTCCAAAATAGGTCGATTTGCTGAGCCTCACTTCGTCAATAGCCGGCGGTGGGCCACTTCTCTGCACAAAAAAGGTATCTGCTAAAGAGGGTCGTCTACTGTGACAGGGTTAAATCTTTTGACATACACAACATTATTACATCACATCATCAATAGTAATGCTGTGGTATTTCATGTATGGTAGAGTTACCGTGTTACATTGTTTAACTCTTAGTGTAAGGCCATGAAAATGTAAACATAACATACATTGTTTAGTAGGGCAGAGAGGAGCAGCTCAATAACATTAACCTTTGTAATCGTTCCTCGAAGAACAGAATAATGTAGACCAATGCTTGCAAACAAAAAATTGTTAATAACAAAGTAAAGTACAAGAGCTAAAAGTAAAAACAAAGTAGGATGATAAGCCTGCTGTAGAGTAAATGATAAAATGGAAGAAATGAATTGAATAAAGTATAAAACTTGAAGAAAGAAATACAACATTTACAAACACAGGGTAACACCACCAAATGAATGTGTGTTTACAGGTCTCGGCGAGTCCTGCTGCATATACAAAAAAAGTGGTATGAATCCTTTTGTGGCTCCTGAGAAAGCTGCATTTGATCTGATTAATTATCCCCAGTTATGTCACTCAATGGCCGAGTTGGATTGTGGGTAATGTAAGCGACAGGTTTTGAAAAGGAGAAAAAAGTTCTATTGTGATCATTTGTTTTAAAACAACTTGCAGTGCTCAACCAGTCGACCTTTTTAAAACCTGGCGTCTACATAACCCACCATGCAACGTAGCCACTGAGTGACATTACTGGAGGCCAATAATCAGATTATAAGCAGCATCTTCTGGAGCTACCAAACTCTTTATACTACTTTGTTTCACATGTGCAGTAGTACTCCCCAAGACCATTAAACACACTTTTATGTGTAAAATTGGTGGAATGGCCCTTTAAGCGTTTGTAAATGTTTTCAGGGTACCCTTTAAAGGTCCGGGTCAGTTGACACTTTAGGTTGGTGGGTCTGGCTGGCCACCAACCCAAAGCATCAGTATTTGATGAGTTGGGATTGAGACTAGACAATCAACTGTTTTATGAACTTGACCTTTGAGATGAAATTCGAAATTTGGGCTTTGAACAACAGTAGTGGTGGTAAAAGTCCAAGTTTAAGGCCTTTTGTAGATCATCCCATGTATAAGGTGGGCTGTAATAGATTGATTCTTTCCCTAGAATAAGCAAGAAGACAATTCTGTGACTGAGTACCAAGATTATGCAAGTTCAGAGTTAAAAGTATGTGGTCAGTTTCCAAAAAACATTTCCAAGTCCCATTTGTTTTCCGCGGCAGTTCTCATGAACATCAAAAGGAGCTGTGATGCCGATGTTGTGGTCTTTGCAGTGCAGTCCTCGAGGGAGACGGGGGGAAGGGTCAGTGTACTCAAACTGGGAGTGGATGTGGGAACATTGGCGTTTCACACAAACTGAATCTTTTCACATGCTGCCTGAACCAAATCCACGAGGAGGGAAACAAAGCTAACATTACATATTCAAGTATCTTGATTTTTAATGCTGGAACGCGGGCTTTATTCCAGACAAATACTGTATTAGGTGCAGCTCAAACTGTTAGTGGCAGTGCCGCGACTGCTTAAGGCTTGATGCATTGTTATCAGAGCTGGCAGTTATCCACAAGTGACCTTTCTCCGAAGCCAAAAGCTCTTTTGGCTGCTGAGTGTTGACTGATACATGCTTCTTATTATTCTTTTCAGTATGCTGACCTGGATTATTTGACTTTAATATCAAATGAAGGGGGATATCAGTACAGTACAGTACAGTACAGTACAGAAAGAGTAGTAACAGACAGGCACAGGGAGCGTTCCTGAGTGTGTTCCAGTGTGGCACATGTGATCAGATTTGCCTTTGAAGCTGCAAGCGATAATGTAAATTCCTGTCGGGTTTTGGATTGCAGTCAAATTGCCAGTTCGTGGGAGGTTGTTCCCTGTGTGTTTATATATATAGGAGTAAAGTAGAGCACACGTGCCGTGGATAGGATTGTGTGAGGTTCCTGTTGTGGCGTTGTTGTGGTCTAGCCAGGCTAAAAATAGCAGGTAGAAGTAGTGCTCTGACCTTTGATTATGGCTGTTCTGCTAATCCTCCCTCCCAGATGGTCTACCTCATACTCGCCTCCCTCCCAGGTGACTCACAGATATACTGCATCCTGTGACATACATCTTCAGAACATTAGAACAAATTTGTAGTATTGTGTGCAATAATAATATAAGAATCCTGGCTTTACGTGACAGGTTGCTGTGTCGTCTCTTACTGTACTGTACATTGAATTATTCAGATGTACATGCACTAATAGCTTTCCAACATCCAGCCCTCACCATCCATCATCTTCTCCGCTATCTTGAGGAGCTCATCAAAAGGAACATTTAAATTTTTAATCCATCTGTCTCTTTTTAACAGAGCTGGGTCATGGTTTTCATTAAATCTCCTGGTGACAATGTGAAGGAAACCAGCTGTTGTGGTCTTTCAGTTCCAAGCTTAACTGTTCTGTAAAAGTGGAAACCAATTGTCAATCTTTCCAGCCTCAGTATAAAAGCAAGTATTTCATTTTATGTGAGATGTATTAAAGTACAATTGGCAAGTGGTGTCAGCACGGTGATGAAAAGCGTTATGCCCAGAATGGAATTTATAGCGTTTTACACATGAGAGATCTGGTGTTAAGTAGGACATTTAGACAGGCGAGGCTGTGTTTATTTTAAGCATTCTTCATCCCATTGGTCTTTAAATCCACCTGACAAGCATCAGTGGTGTCATTTTACAGCAGGATGGACTCTCAGTACGCAGAACGCTTGAGACAAAGGGCTCTATTTTTAGGATGCTTTTTATAGACGGCCTTTTCAAGGAAACAAAAGTGGCATTCAGACGAATCAAAACACACAAAAAAGGAAGACAAAGAAGAAGAAGACGAAACAAGACATTAAAATAGGAATATGATATGAGATGATACGGTGAGGTGTAATCAGATACATCAACTGTGTGAGTCAGCATTTTAAACAGATCATAGAAGACCACTACAAAAACCACAAAACATTGACACAGACACCGGTGGTCGGCAGAATCCAAACCTCAAGAACAACAATCTGTTTTAGAGTGCACACAGTCACTCTCTAAAGGGATGGAACAAAAAACAAACAGTGGGCATGATGCTGTTTTTAACTTCAACAACTGACTGACTAATCCCAGCGACATGTGAGACTGATCCTTCACCTATATAAACAGATGGGAAGGCCCTGCAGTTCATTCAGGCTGAGAAAATGTTCTATGAGGTGGCATTGATCGAGCTCACTGCTCTTCAGGGGAGCACAGGCAAGTACTTTTGACATTAAGCTATCAATCAATACTTCTTGGTATATACTGAAAGTGCATTTTTGGTATTGCGTATATAATGCAGCCTAGTATTAGACTCAGACTTTAACTTTAATGGTTTGTGGTGAAGCTTTATTTAACTTATTATGTTCTCGTGCCATTTGATACTGTTTATATGTAAAATGCACAGACTTTATCATTCTGTACACTTATCTGATTCCAAAGAAGTTCATGCTCTGGTCAGGTTGTAACTTGTGAACTATGTGAAATTGGTCAGTAGGCAAGTAAATAATTCAGCATGTTTGAAGAAGTCTTTAAAATATAAATGAATTGTAAATTAATATTTACTTTGGTTTTATTGAATGAACTGTTTAAAAGGAAAACAGCAATAGCAAAAGAATTCCAGTCTCAAAACCTCGCGGTCTCTGTTTCCCTATAATAAGTATCAAATAATATGTTTCTTTCAGTGAAAAGTGTCAAGAAATTATTAGGAAATCATGAGAAAATTGTGTTGTTGTTGTTTATTTCCATTAGATTTTAGGCTGTAAACAGTCAGTGGCTGACAGTAACCAGTAACTAAAGTTACCAAATAAATGTTGTGAGTAAAAAGTACATTATTTCGCTCAAACATGTTGTGGAGACAAAACATAAAAGGAAATAAAATAAAACAAGATAAAATAGAAATACTCAAGTAAAGCTCAAGTGCCTCATAATTGTATTTTACTTTATTCTGCGAACGCATTCAGCCACTATGAAATTTACCCACCTCCATCTTTGTTTACAAAGTACCTGCTGGAGGATTAAGCGAGCACATTCACGCGAGGCTCCTCGTTCATCACCTGCTGCCGCTCCAGACGTCTGCCTCTTCCTCTCTGTCTGCTGCTGAGGCAGCAGCGCAGTGTAGCGTGCTGGGCACAGCGGAGGAGAGCGGGGACAGACGTAGTAGAAGACAAATGGCCACGCTTTGCTCATTAGGAGCTCTGTGTCGCTGTACAATACTGAAGCCCCTGATTCAGCACTCAGTTGGATTGAATGCTGCACTCCTCCAGGGGCAGAGCTGGCACTGTAGCTGCAGCTCTCAAGCTTTATTTCTCCCTCAGAGGCTTTTTCAAATGTGCCCTTCCCACTCTATTTCCCCACTGACAGCTGACAAAATTGACATTTTGTGGGGGTTTTTTTGAATGGTAAACACCTGCTGCAATGATTTATTTGCACTTGCTCATGGCATATGGTTTAAAAAGCCAGAGTCATTTCTAGCCCAGCTGTCGTACGTGTGTGCTGTGTACAGTACACGCCGTATGTTTGTGGTTCGTCACTCTCACTGTGCATGCGTGTGTTCCAGTGGGCGTGGTGAGTGTGTTGTTTGACTCCCTCTGTCCTGCTCTTATCTCTGCTCTTGTGTCTCCAGTCCTCAGTTGGCTCCACTCTGCTGTACAGGCTTAAAGTCCACAGCGGTGCCAGACACTAGAGCTTTATTTTTCAAGCTCTGTGCAGTGGTAGAGAGGGAAAGAGTGCAAAGGACAGTGAGGAAAGAGGGATAAATAGACAACCAGAGGGAAAAAGGCTGTGCTGACTGTGACTCCATGCCCTGTGTTTGTGTAACAGGGCCTCAGGAGGAGGCTACTTTGGGCTCCGCAGGATGGACGACCCCAGAGGAGCTTTCGGAGCAGGCCTCCCAGGCACAGCACCTCGAACGGCTGGCCCAGCTGTGCATCATGAGCAAACAGTAGGTAAAACTGTGTCCTGCCGTAGCTTCTGTTGTGAAGTAATTATTGGGGCATTACATGTTCTGTGAGTTTAGGGGCCCCAGTCGGCTCATCAGTGAATTTATTGATAAATAAAGTGCCTTTTATGACCATTGATATGATCATCAGTTTTGTAAAAGTTAGATGTATACGTATGTGTGTGCGTGTGTGTGTGTGTGTGTGTGTGTGTGTGTGATTCCCTTGAATTCAAAATTTCATCCCTTCACAAAGCTGAAACTGAAGTGAAAGCAGTCCCTAACAAGGCAAACACTACATTGTAGACACAACTGCAATGTTTCTGTTATCAAGTTGTATTACATAAGCAGCAGCTTGGAGTAATACAAAGCTCATTTGTTGATAAAGCTTATGAGATCAGACTGAAATAATCTTGAGATAAATATTTGGCTTGCAAGAGTAAATTTGTGTGACAGTCTAGGAAACTAACCTCCAGAAAGTACACATTAGTTTCATAGTTATGTGTCACATAGAGAAGGTCAGGGCAGCCACCGATGCTCTTACCGTTTCCCTCGGCATGGCAAACAGAAAGACCTCCACGTCCACATACACACATTCGTCCTTTCTGGAATGGAAATTTTTCAAGCTAGTTTAACTCCGGCTCTGAGCCTTTCTTAGCCCGCCTTGAATTTCCCTGTAGATGTGCAGAAAAGAGACACCGTGCTCTACGTGAGTGTCACAGGAGGAACACCTTAACTGGATCTGGTGGCTCCTGTTGCAGGGGTACTTTGTTAGGTTGCAGCATGCCCCCATTTTCTGTGCCTCTGTTGTCATTGTTTGGATCAGGCCATTTAACCTGATTGCCAGAGAGGGTGACAGGGTGGAAGGTATGCTCGACTGAGCACTGGTCACGCTGCTTCATTAATGCAAGGACCATAGAGTGGTTAAACTTAGATGAGATGGTAGTGATTGTGCATGACTATACCCAGACACTTGCGTTTCTGGCTAAGCAGGAATTTCTGCTCTTTAATCTTTCCTTGCATACCTCCACCTTAAACCCCAGGTTTTTGCTCTTGCGAACAGGAAGTTGTAATACTTCCTGCATCTTTTAGCGGTGGCGTAGGAAGTCCTTTGGGACAGTGAAGGGCTTTTCTGTCTTTGCCTATCGGATGTCCCCTGAAAAGGACCTTCTAAAGCAGCGCAAACTGACACCTGGCCATTACTAATTGAAGGGAAGTGTGGGTTTTGAACAGCAAAGCCGACATGTGTCACACTAAACAGAGCTTGCTCTACATCTTTAGGCACACGTGAGGGTGTGAGGGTGATGAATGTCCTTGGCTGACTTTCCAGGTCAGATATGAGCGGAAACAGCTGGTAGAGCTTCACAACAGCACGTTCACCTAGCTGACTGCTAAGCAGAGGAGTGGTGGAAGGGCACAAGTCAGTAAACTAACCTGTGCGCGCCATGCCTTCTGTAATTCACCCAGGCCAATAGAAAGGGGTAGTCAGCGCTGGCAGAAATAGAAGGTTTCCACTTCCTCCATGAGGCGCCTGCAGCCCTGCTCTCTGCGTCCAATCAAAGCACAGCACACAGATGTTTAGATTTCTCTGCTGCTGCGCTTGACTGAAATAGATCCGCTCACCTGACAATGCATGAGCCAGTAGATTTGATTAAGGTCAGGTGTCGTTGTTGTCTTTGAAAACATTTACATGGAGGAAGAATGTGCCGAGATAGATTTCATCTGATAACTCAACTTTTTATTAGGCTGCTTTTCTTTTCAGCAGGTAAACAATATTTTACTTCAGCTGTTTAATGGTGCATCGTCTTCCTCTTTCCTATGCAGACCTCATCTTGCTCTGGAATACAGCGGTAAGGTATGTCAGTTTCATCATTCTCTTTTAATCCTTTTCTGATTTTTGAACAAATTCAAATTTAAGCAAGGTTTATTGAGAGCCAGATTTAAACATGGATGTTGTCTTTAAGATTGCCTTGATATTTATACTATCACTTGAAAGATTTTGAATGCAGTTTATCTGCACTTTGGTATTTGCTACTTTGACTTGAGTAAAAGATCTGAGTACTTCCTCCACCAGTTCACATCCTGTCTGTCCACTCATTCAACTTTCAGGCTACAAAGATCCACCAGAGGGCCTTCGGTAACGACCACCCCATCACAGCCAGAAGCCTGGAGCTTATGGCCACCGTCTATGCTGAGATTGGCAAGACTGAATATTCAGGTAAACGATTAGCTGGGATAACTGACACAGTAAACACTACTGTCATGAGAAAAAGAGCCTAAGTGTACAGTATGTCGATGAACAGGCAGTGAAAAACTAACACAGTTGTATGAATCTGTGAAATAACAGGGTTGGATATTTTTTTCGACAGTATATAATTTAACAGCGTTTAACACGCAGTCTGAAGTATGAGGGTGGAGCCCCTACTGTCTCATGAGGCATGACACTACCAGAACAGCGATGTTAATCTCAAGAACAAGTTATCTCCTCCCTGCTTTAGAGAGCACACAGCACACTGAGGATGTTGTTCAAGTAATTCAGTTAGCCTTTGAGCCATGTCAGATGTTAAA
Organism: Sparus aurata; assembly: GCF_900880675.1. NCBI lineage: Eukaryota > Metazoa > Chordata > Actinopteri > Spariformes > Sparidae > Sparus > Sparus aurata. Next base: position 13,957,986 of record NC_044202.1, read on the forward strand.
TTAATAAACACTCGCATTCATGTTGGACACAGAAGTGCTTTTATGCAGGGCATAAAGGAACGGTTTGCCTTCTGACAGTTTGGGGGCACAGTTTGTCGTACAGGATGTATGCCTGGCTTGCAATAAAAAGGGAACTCTGCATTTGTGTGAAGAGTGCTTTGGTGTTAAAAGCAATGTGTAGAAACCTGCTTTTGATGTTGAGTCAGCTTCCAAGGGCAGCAGTGCTGAACAGGGCCAGCTACATACAGACAGGAGCGTGCAGCAAATAAAGACAAAGATTTACAACACTCCCCATTCTCAGACCTCAGGGGTCTGACACGTGTTTGGCGAAATGGTAAAAGTGTGAAGGGTCAGAGAGTGGTTGTAGTTGTTGTTGCAGATCAGAGCTGTGCACTTTTTGTGACCCTTTATTTGGATTGTACACAGAGAGATCCTCTTTGACCCACAGTGAGACGCTTCAACACAGTCATGTTTAACCGTTTCCAGCTCCCGTCCTCTAAATACTCTTCACTGGAAACTAGGCCAGTCTACCTCCTTCAGCTGACCAACTATTTATATGTATTTTCAAGATTAACAACTGACTACTTGGTGAATGTAATTATTTGGTTGGGTAAGGCAGATAGCTAATGGTTCACTTTATGATGTACCTTCCCGAGCGTTATTAAAAACCTGCTCCTCCAAAAACTTTTAGCAAAAGGAAGCGATACATAGCCGACCCTCATTTCTTCATACAGTCTCCTATGAAAGATATTCAACTGCAACTAAATATTTGACCTTTTAAAGGAAATACGAGAGCACAAGAACAGCTGCCTGCTGTAATAGAAACTCAGTGTTTGCGTTACTTTCCAAATGTTTTGTTTTGTTTTTTTTGTTTCTGTAATCGGGGGGGTCCTTAGTATAAGTCTGATTGTATTGAGTTCTCCTGACACATCTGTTATCTTTGTTAATCCTCTGATTTCATCTCATGTTATGGGTGTGCAATTAAAAAAAGATATAAATATCATTTTAAAAAACAGTAATAATCATCTATGTAGTATGAAGTAAGGAAGAGCTTTTATCTTTGCCCAGGGCCACGCAAAAGGGGATGAAAATAGCTTTCAGGGGCCCAGCCACTAGGGGGGCCCCTGGAGGCCAGCATTAATAATGTTCATCCTAAATATAAGCAATGATTACCACATTTTATTTTTAAAAATACCCTTGTCTTCTCTCCAACGCAGCTGCATTTTGTCCTGCATTTGTGCACCAAAATTACAGCAAAAACGTAAATGTTATTTATTGTTGCTTTAGTCAAATATAGCCCATTATTCTTAATGACACTTAATGAATGTTGGTGCTATGCAAATACCTGCATACAAATCAGGATGTCGGAAAGAACAGGAGAAGAAAAGGAGGGAGAATAATGTAATGACAAACTTGAACGATAGCCAGGAGGCTAACGTTACAGCTAACTTTCCTAGCCAAGAGGTAGCTGGTGTCACTGAGGGAGCCTTCACTACCTGTGAGAAAGAGGATTATGTCAATAACAGCGAAGACATTCTGCATGTATTTATGTGTGAGAGAGAACCTTTACAGGGGCCCAGTCATTTCTGTGGGTGTGCCTGCTTTGTTTTTAGCTGGTGCAGCCTCTTCCTGTCTTATAAACGTGGAACTAGGATAGAAAATGATTTGAGTTATTGTTTTTTTTAATTTTGTTTTTCAGGAACATGTTTATTTAGGTCCAAGAAGTCATTTGGAATTGTGTAAAAGATTAAAAATGATTCTAAATGTCCTGCCTATATGTCTCATTTAAGCAAGCCTTCTCCATAGAAGCTGTTCTTGTTGTAAATGACCCAGAACAGTAATAGATTGACTTATCAACTGATTAAATCACTGATCCATCAGCCGAGTGACTAATTCATCAGCCAGTGTTGATAGATAAAACCAATACTGTATTTAGTAGAGACACAGGAAACATTCAGACGATACAAATGCAGGAGACAGTCAGACTGAGATCCACTTTTTACCTCTTTGGGCAGTGGCGCTTCTTTTTTAAAGATGAGTTCAAGTCAAATTGAATTTGGTGAGTAGGAATACCAAAGCTTTTTAGCTCCGACATATTGGGGAAAAAACAAGTGAGTACTCTACCAGCGCTGACAGAGTTAACACTGCTGTCTTCTCTCGGCACATTTGCATGTTTGACTTTGTATGTTTAACTTCAGCTGGGTGCCTGTCTTCAGACTGCAGACTCTTCATGTCTGTACTCATGTATGGTCATGGTTCTCTTTCTAGACTCCCTGGGTCAGTGCGTGTCTGCGCTGTCCAAACGCTTCGCTGCTGCAGAGTCCATCAGAGACTCGACTGTCAACTGTCTTCCTCATTCCCACCGGGAGAAACACTCAGAGGTCCGCCACAGAAAGGACACCCACCACCCGCAGGAGGACACGCCGAAGCCTAAGGTAGCTTTGACGAACACCTGCAGGCGTCTACTGCAGTATTACTGTAGGAGCAGTTTGTTTGCAAAAGACGCGTACCTTCCAACTGCTGTCACGTTTTGGAACTTATCCTGAGCTGTGTCTAATGCAGATAACCAATGTCAAAGTACCCACCTCCATTCTAAAGAGGCCAAATCACATCTACGGGTCGGACCCAGAACCCAACCACAGACGGAAAGGCGAACGGAGGGTTCGATTCAGGGAGCCGGAGACCACGGTACATGGTGAGGAAAATAATAGCAACCAGTTTGCTTGCTCAGTCGAGAGACGCCTCGATGTGTTTGTACAACATGAGTACAAGAGGGCCCTTTACACACACAGCCTGTAACACAAGTTTACACTTAGCAGTAAAGAGAAAGAACAAAATGCATTAAGAAGAGATTGCATCGTGAACTGCTGTCCTTGAGGGATTCAGTACTATTTAAAAATAATGCAGAGAGACTTCCAAACAGGAGCAAGTGATTTACACTTTTGGTAATTCATTATGCATGCAAATGAGGCACCACGGAGTCTGCTCCAAAGAGATAGTGAGAGAGTCTATGAGGGCAAAGCACATCACAACAGACTGACGGGCCTCTTTTCTGTCGGCTTCACAGACATTCCTTACAGTGACTGTGTAGGTGGTAAGTCCGTCTGAGGGAATCACTGTGTTAATGTGCATGAGGGTGACACGACACAAGCTTTTACGATCCCCCCCAAAAAAATTCCACTGGGTGTAAATGTGTGTCTGTTTTTCAGTTCATTTTCAGGTTAAACACTTGATTAACTTTTTGTTGCCTGCCACACAAAATAGACTGAAGCTTTTCACTCTCACCCACTTTTTTGATGATGTTTAAAACACAGTTTGAAAGCACAGTTTGCATCACACCGCACTGTATATTCTGTATGTTATCACGTCACACCCTCCACCACCACAGAGCTTGCCTTCTTCAGTCTCTCAGTCAACAGAAAGATCAATTCAAATGCTCATTCACAAACAGGAAATGGTGAAAGACTGCTGTATGTTTTTGTGTTTGCAGCCTATGAGACGACACAGTCCCGCCCCCACCTCGCCCTCTTCACTTGCCTCTTCCTGCTGATGTCATTCCTGGGCGTGGCCATGTACTGCACGGACCGCCGGCGCCCGCAGCGAGTGTGCGAGGAGCTGGAGGCCGCTCTGGCTGTCTACCTGCTGCACATGAAACAGCTTCTGTGGGGCTGCTGGATATGGCTGACCATGCAGTGACTCAAAGCAACCACAGGGGGAGAAATGGAGCCTCCTTAATGTTTTTTTGTTTTTTTTTTTGTCTTTTTTTATCAGACCCCTCTTTTTTCTTAACTTGGAAGGAGCCCAGGCCGACCAACACCTCTGCCATTTGGCAAAGGCTCTGCGAAGCACTCTCGCAGTGAAAAGGGAAACGTGTAATCCCAGAAATATGTAGCTTCCATTTCTGTATGTATATATGTACTAAGGAGGTGGGCATGCCACTCCTCTTTTAAGTTGAAACGATTTTGCACATCTGCAATGTTTAAGCTCACGTATAAGGCTCACTTAATCACCACAAACGTCTCTTTTTCATGTCACGGTCTATCGTATGCGAGTGAACGTTTCCATGGAATGCACATATTTATTTTGTTACCTGATTATTATTTTTTTTGTGTAGATCAGATATTACACAGAACTGAATGTGTATATATGGCTCAATATATAAGGACTACTCACAATACTCAGCCTTGTAATTGCACATATATGAATGTAGAGATGTTTGGAAACGGCTGTGATCCGAGGGGAAGGAGGAGGAGGAGGAGGAGGAGGGTGGAAGCACAAACGTGTTGGATAACGAGACAGAAAAACAACAGGGCTGCAACACTTCACAGGACCAGGTTGAATGACTAACAGATGAAGAAAAAAACAACAACAAAAAAAACACCACTTTCCTTACCGACTGTCTTCAGCTGATTCCTGCAGCACAGTGTTATGAATTCTCTCTCCTTATCTATCGTCGAAGAGAATATACTCAAGCTGAACGAATGCTAATTGCTTTTGACGGTGTTTCCCCTTTATAACTGCTTGAATCCCACAGAAAACATCCCCTTGTCCTTAAATGTTATTTATTCTTCTATACTGTATATCCGCATCAAATATCCAATTCGGTTCTTTTAAATTTTTTAAACTTTTTGTTACGTTTCTATTTAAGAAAAAATATTAATAACATTCAGGTTTTAACCACGATGTCAAACGCCCATCAAGCTTTGGACACATTGCATGGATGATGTACCCACCCCCACATCAGTCACTACATCATTACTACTTAATATATGAGGCCAAACACAGAAATATAACAGAATCAGATACTGCGTATTAATGTATGAGTCCCTTTATCAGATGAAGCAAATATAATTCAAACAGCTAAACCAACACACATACGGATTATAGGATATCGAAGGGCACAGTGATGCATGCCCCACGGACCTCTCATCATCAGCAATAACACACATGACATAGTTTCCAGTAAAACATTGCTCTTTATATAACAGGTTTCAGGGAACTCAAAAAAGCAAAAGTATTTCACATTTGAATGTCAAAGCAATATAAGGCTGATAACGCCCGGATGGAAGGAAGGACCCGCTCTGTACTGTCCAAACTAAATTGTCATCAGCAATAAAAGCAATACCCGGTGAACTCACGTCCTGTATGTGCACATTTAGCTTCGAAAGCTGCATTTCACGGCTGTCCAAACATTTACGGTCACTTTGAAAGAAGTGCCTTTATGGAAGGGTTTTCTTAGTTCCTAACCGTTTTATGATTTGTTTGGAATAAAACTGTCATTGCCTATCAAAGTCGAGCAGGTGATTTTGCTTTTTTCCTTCCTCCTAATCTCTTACAGCAGGCGAGTGTGTGATGTGTATGCAACGGGTAGAGAGAGATGCATGCAGGGTACATGTGTGCGTCTATTCACAGTAACACAGTATATTGGTTTGTAGCCTATAAAGTGAAGGAGAAGCCTGAGTTACTACTGTATATGGCACAACATAGGATTCGGTTTTTGTCTCACACAGTTCGCTAGAAGCATTTTTTCCGGATTGGCTGCCTGATCCATGAATGTTCTGAACTACAATTTGTCACTTTTATATATAAAACACCTTTTGTAACTGTCGATAAACGTGTGAATACACTGCAAAAGCACACAGCGCTTTGCTTTGCTGCAGCATGCAAACAAATTCCTATCAGGTAGTGTGCGACCTACCAGAAATAAGCCTACTTTAGGAACACAATTATTGGTGTATAAAAACAAAAGAACATCCCCTTATATCTAAAAAACCACCACCCCTATTCATTTGTCATGCATTAGGTCCATGCAGAAGTTTCACGAAGACAACATAATCCATCGGCCAATCTGTCCGAGTCATCAATACTGTGTTGGGTTGAGAAAAACTGGGTGTATATCTCCACGAAATTATTTGAAAAGCGTAAAAGCTAAAGTTGTATGTGTTGAAGGGAAATGCACACAATAGATGAATAACTATAAAGCGGGACAGCTTTTTGAGGGGAGATCAATCACCTTTGGAGAACAGAAGCTAAAACCCTCCGCTTGATCAATGTGAGCGGAAACCAATTCATTTTGATTGTCTACAGAGGCAAACCTTGGTGTTTTCTCATGGCAGGCGAGAGGACTGTACGGCTGAGTGTGAGTTGAGTGTATGTGGTTCTAGATCAGGCCGGTCTTGTAGTCGGAGCCGCGGCGCGAGGAGCGGCCCAGCAGCAGGTCCTTCTCGTGGATCAGGCTGTCCAGCAGGTCCTCTTGTCTGTAGTTGTGGTACACCTTCAGGAAGGCCATGACCGCGATCCCGAGCCAGGTGAGCCAGGCAGCCCACAGCCCGAACTGAAGGAAGGAGACGTCAAAGAGGATTAGTCACAGCTTAATTTTTGTTTTTGTACAGGCAACCTATCCTCTGTCATATAAACACGACTGAGCTTTGGGTAACGATGAAACAGTCTCACCTGAGCTATAGCAAACTGGTCGTAGAAAGCAGAGTTGTCCAGGCCCAGTTCTAGATCAGTGTCCTGCAGGTCCTCGCAGCTAAAACGCGACAAACATAGGCTGGTGATTAGGAGGGCCACTGGACTGTAACGTCGTGATCACAGTCTGAAAAGCTGCTCTTTCTCTTACCTGCTGGGCATGCTGCCACCCTCTGTGATGGAGTCGCACCACATGTTGAAACCCACGCTGACGATGGTGCTGGACAGGAAGACTGTGAACACCACCAGGGAGCTGATGAGCAGGTTGAGGAAGGCGTTGAAGATGGAGCTGCGGGCAGGTGGAACAGGAACGGAAGAGGTTAACCAAAACTAAAAAAGTGTGCAATCGTTTTCTTCTGGAACATGTAGGCCTATAAAAACAGCATGATATACAGTTTGCTGTGCTGGAGATGCTGAATGTGTGAGCCACAGTATGATTCTGATCTTTCATAGGCTATTCCCTCCATCTTTATGATGGATGACAACAGTGACTAATCGTTTTCAGGGCTCATTCACAGGCTTTTAACATCATATCACATCTTACATCACATGCACTCTATAGGATGCAGCCGCAATTACGCATATATACAGCATCATGGCGTGTGAGAAACACATTTTTACAGAGACGTTATAACCTGAGCCTGTCCTATTGAGCGTTTTCTCTGGTGCCGGTATTGAATTGTGTTGATGGAGCACAAGAGGAATGTCACTCACTCGTCGTGTCCTTTGCACAGAAAGAACAGCAGCCTCCATGCCTGCACTGCGGACAGGATGAGGGACGCTATCCCGACAAAAGTGATGAAGCTGCAGGAGGACTCGGGTCCCCACTCCTCCACGATGTAGCGCTGCTTCGACACAGTGATGTTCTCATTCTGCCACATTCCCCGCGTGAAGAGCAGGCATTTCCCCCCGAAGTCCTCCGTGTTCTCGGACAGAGGCACCACGGCGATGAACCCGAACACGAAGGCTAAAAAATAAAGGATGCACTGGGCGAAAATTAAATTATCGAGGGCCATCTTTCTTTTTTTCTTTTTCTTTTTTTTTTTTATCCCTGTCTCCCTCTTCTTCTGCTCTCTGCGTCCTGGAGAGACTGCGGCTGCGCAGTGGAGGCAGCGATGAGCGGGGGCGCAGCATCCGACGACGCGCTCTGCTGCAAATTAATGAGCAGGCTGAGGCCTTCAGGCCTCTCCATCTCATCTTCATCCAAGCTGTGGAGTTGTTCCTCTTCAACAGTGTTCCCATTTGCAACAGTTGAAGTATTCAGCAGTTGATTATGACATGATGTAATTTCCCCTTCAGATATAAGGACAGCTCATCCTGCCATTCTGACTGTCTGACAGGATGGTATATGCGTTCTGGTTCAGCTGGTTCAAACTCTTCACTGAAGCTTTCAGATGTCTTTATGTTTCATGGCTGCACTATTCTACAGAAGCCCTGAGGGTCATGTGTGAATTTCTATTTTCAAAGTCTAATCAAAATTATTTTCTCTCCCGTGTTTATGACTGGAGACCTGGTGAAAAAAGGTTTTGCCGGGAAAGTCCTTCTATTGTGTTTCATTCTTCTTTTTTCATCTATGAAATGTGGAAAAAGATGAAGGAGGGGAAAAAAGAAAGCTTGGTTTCACACATCACACATGAAAACCAGGTCTTGAGTCATAAACACAGGAGAGAATATCATTTAGATCACACTGGGAAAATGATTAGCCTGAATTAAAAACGTTCTCACTTGCCCCTCAGGGCCTCCGTACTATTCCATCAAACCTAAATGTTTTTGATGTGCATCATTTTATCAATTTCCCCAGATTCAGTATGATATATTTTCTATTTTTGGAAACATTATTATCTCCTCTAGAATATAAATTTAGGCTGCAGAGCGATTCATGTAATTACCTGATAAACATCCAAAAGGAGATTAGTGTTTACTTATGATAGTGTGCAACTCTCCTATTATAGCGTGTTCATTCAGTGGACTCAATGCAATCATGCCCTTGTACACACACATTTGGTACACACACACATAAGGCAGTGCACTCACAAATTAGAGTAATGGTTTGTTTATACATGGTGACAGTCCTTAAGGAAGGGCAGGTAGCTGTCACAGCCATCTGACATGCTTCACTGAGCCCATCTGGTGAGCTGGCCGAGGTGTCTTTCAACCTCCCTCAGCCTCAGTGCCGCTCACAGTGCCCTCCAGTGGGCGACATAGCTGCACAGTCAGACCCCTCTGTTTCATGACTGAAGGCTGATCACTGCCTTGATGTACAGCCTACAGATGTAGGATGATGCAGAGTGTTAGGATGAAAAGACATTTGGTGAATTGTATAAGAAAGGTTTTTGCTTCAGATACGGTAAGATGTAGAGAAGCTGCACTTTCAGGTGGCAAAAGTGAAACAGCAAAGGGAGCAGCTCCTTTAGGGGCTGGCATTGAGGCATTTTGTGTCAGGACATAGGAATCCTACTGCAGTTTCCAGACATATGTTCCATGCAACACACAGACAAGTATTTATGCAAGAGCTTTCCAGACATCAGACGGCTATTTGTACCCATCATACAAACTGCAGTGTTTTGCACGCTCTCCCTTGCACATGATTTATGTGTCATTTTGCTGCGGCACAGCGCTCTGATTTCCATGACGTTATCATCCCTCGGATTAGCTTGAGTTATTGTATGTGTGCCGAAGTGTGTGTGTGTGGTCCTGGCCTGAGAGTGGATTTCATTCGATCATTCGATATTGTTACATATGTTCCATGCGTCTTGTGCTTTCCTGGACCTGGCAGATCTTTACTCTTATGCGTGTGTGACAAATAGTCCAGATTACTATTTTCTGTAACGAATCGTTCTTTTTGCTGCAATACATTATTCTACTGCTTGTGAAACAGCATTTCCTCCATTTTTCTAATAGAAATTTCAAAGTACAGAACAGCAAAAAGGCCTCAGAGGTGCTGCCACACCTGCAAGGTCACAACAACTCCATAAGACATCCCCCCCTTACACATGGAGGAGATTACACACAGAGAACTCCAAACCCCACTTTTAAATAATACAGCATGTGTGGGCTCGTGAACTGGGCACCCAGGGGAGACCCTGAGCAGAAGTGTGTCAAGCTGAAATATGTGTTAAGTTATTCACCCCCAGAACAAGCCTCGGAGGGAGGGACGGAGGAAGATGCTAACTCAAATGCAGTCCCTGGGCTCAGTGCAAATATAGGGAGCGATGGGCAGCAGAAAGCATTGGGAGGTCATCCATTTTTCATGAGATGCAATGGCAGCAAAGCAAACATCCTTTTTTTTTCAAGAGGAGAAAAAAAAACATTGAAGAATCTAAAGTGGAGAATCATTTTCAAGGACACCATCACTGCATTTCAAACAGAGCTCATTTATAAGCCCCAAGTGGACCACCGTGCATCCTCGTGATGTTGACCAGATAATAAAAGCACATGACGATAGAAGCGATTTTTTTTTTTTTTTTTACCAGAGGTTTAATTAGAAAAATACTCAATAATTTATGTCTATCAATAATTCCTGAGAAATTCATTACTGTCTGAGTGTTTCTGACACATGGTGGTACAGTGGAAGAAAAAGGGCGTGGCAGGACAATAGCACTGATTGGGAGAGGCTGCTGGTCGAGGCAGCAGCTGTCGGAACAATCCGACCAGGTGACTGATGAGGAGGGGGAGACGGATCGCGTCAAGGTGAAAAGTCCATGTGGTGATGATCAAACCTGTGGCATGATCGGGCGTGAATGGATCCTAATATTACTGCTTTAGGATTTGGATTCAAAATGATATTCTGAATAAAAAGGAAGATGCATCATATTTCCCATTCAGCTTAGTCCTGGATGTGCTAGATTCCTCAGGCTTTCTTCACTCGTTTTCCTTTCCTCGATCCTGTCCTCCCACTTCTTATGGCACCTTGTGAACCCCTCCCAAAACTACTCCAACCTGCGGACTCCTCTTTGTTTGCCTGTAACACAAACCAACAGCAAAAACAGACACAATTATAGCCTCATATTCTGGGCAGTGATGTGGAGGGCCTGATGAAATATCCTGTACCCATTAATCTTTCCCCAGGGGGGCACAGGAGACTGGGAGCACTGATTAAATGCCCCTAATAGAGGCCGTTTGTCTAGCCTTGAATCTTGGATGTTTCAACATGCGACATCACTGCGACTCGCCGCCTCTCTCTCTGCAAATATTGGCATTTTCATAAAGACAGCAAAGTCGATAATATTTCATTTTGTGATATCTTTTTTTTAAGCGGGCATGATCTCTTGATTGATGACTTTGTTTTCAGCCCCTCATCCATAACTGTGCCATAGTTATCATCATAAACAATCATGCGTGAGGTCACATGGGACGAGATCAAAATGTATAGTTTGCACTAATAACTGTGCTTAATATCCTGATTTTCTTATCTCTAGCCACTCTGGCATTAAATAGACCGATCAGCCATTAAGCGTTTGTTATTAAGTTAGCCATTAATATTTCTCTATTAAGCAAATCCTATGCAGCATCATTTCTGGCCTGATGAACAATTAGATAACACTAACAGCATTTCTTTCCAAACAACCCCCTGGAAGCAGGCACTCCACTGAGACTGCAACTTAATGAATGTGATGCATTGACTACAAGCACGCACTGTACAACCAAAATAGATTGGCCTTGATAGACACATGCGGTTTGTACAGTATAGGCTGCTCGGGCCCAAAGTATAATCATCATAAATTAACATGGCCTAATTATGTTTCACCTGCCAAGCTCCATATGGTCCCCAGTTCTGAACAAAATAATTAGCTGACCGCATCCCAATTAAACAATTATCCAATGAAACCTCAGTAAAACAATTACCTGGTCATATCCGTGGAACCATTTTACAGTGCTTAGCAGTGTTAGCATTCGGGTCGATGAACAACAAAGTAGTAAAATTATGTCATGTAAAAACATGACCACATCAGAGCAGGGAGTGGATTTTTGACAAATAAATAACAGCTACAATCTGTGCATCTGGATACAAAATCCCCTGAAACACTGCCTTCATATTTCTAAAATGACATCATTGTAGGCGGAGATCTCAAAAGCAACAGTGTTTATGCTGGAGGACAGGAGCGAGAGGGGGATGAAGGGTAGTGAAGAGGGCACCTGCTGGGTTCTGATGAAGCAAAACCCTCTGGGACCAGAGATGAGATCATCCAAAACGGAGACGCTTGTCAAGCTTCTTCACTGGAACAATAGTGACCCCTACTGATCGGACTCCTTAAAGTGAATACACACAGCTTCAGTGTACCTGTTTGCCATCTCTGTTGTCTCCTTTTTGCTTCGCTGTGAAATCCATGAAGTTGACCAGACTGTAGGAGGGAGGTTGGCTCAGTACGAGTGAAGACTTCTTATTATCTGTGAATGAACACAAACAGAACCAAAACATCATCTTATGAGTTTTAATCATCCCTTGCCGGGCAAAATCTGACAATCTTCTTTTAATTATATGCAACACTGCTCCATTGTTGTGTCTTTAACCCTTGTCCCAGTGACAAGGTTGGGGCATCAGCGTGGGGCAATAGGCCGTAGATCCCTGAGGCCCAGCTGTGATCAGCACAACCCAGCAGATGGAGAGAGGTGTGCTTGCAGTGGTAGACAGTATACCCCCTACTGAAAGCGTTGGGGAGGGAGGGGGAGAGGGAGGGGGTTGTTTTATGGATGACTGACTGCCGCAGCAAGGTTAAGGGAACCAATCTCTGACACTTCACTTCCTCTCCCTGCAGCAGAGACCCCCTGCCTTTGGTGCATTTACCTGTTTCCTGCTCCCTGCGGTGGACAGCAGCACCTCTGACAAACAATTATGTTTGGCCAAACACACACACACACATAAATTATTCAGCTAGCACTGGCATAAATCAGGTTTTTCAATTAGCAAGTGCAAATGACCATTTGCAATGTTTTGGGAGCACTAAATGTCACACGTATTTGATTATCCCCCCTGACCACTGTACAGCATGTGGTTGCATGTGTTTGTGTGTAATTTTATAAAGAGGGAATAGTTCATTTGCAAAGACAACGAAAGACCTGAAAATTATTCACCAGATGTATTTGCTGCTCCTGCATCTGTAGTAGACAGAAGGCCACTGGAAGCGCCACAGGTTTCCAGGTCCTGTTTCCACCAGCTGCATGCTTCGCAATGATCGAGCCAGCCGGCTGAGGTTCTCTGGAGACAGGGCTCATCCTTCTCATTGGTGGTGTCCGAGGGAGCAGAGGTGGTTTTGATGTTGTAGGTTGTGCTGGAGGTCAGAAAGCTACCAGAAATCTGCTGGAACTGTGTGGGGCAAACAGAGCTGCACACTGGGGGGAAGAGGGAGACGTCCCACTGACTCGTCCCTGCCGATGACCTTGAGCTGCAGGCTGCAGCATCCTCTGATGGAAGAAGGTTCTGCTGAGGGTCCTGAGTGGTTTCAGATGTGGCGCAGGAGAGGCTTTGACCGAAGCATCCCGGTGGGTCCTCCTGCTGGTGATTCTCACATGTTTTCTTGGCACGTAAAAAGCACATGAAGAACCCCATTTTTAAAACATAGATGCTAGTCAACCTACAATATGTACTTTTTCAGGTGGATGGAGATACTGCTTACCCGAAGAAGCTCTTCCTGCAGGAGACAGTCAAATGTGGCAGCCTCACTGACATCGTAAATCTCATACCGGATGCGATCCGAATGGTTCTCTTGGTCAGTTTTCTTGGTTTCCCCTGACACTTCTTCTTTACTCCAGGCCATTTTCCCTGCAAATAACAGTATGTGAAGTGATGTGAACATTGAGAGTGAAGCACATTTCAGATGGATAATTTTGTACCAACACACCATCGTCAGGCGAGGGGAAGCTGTGACTCTCAAACTCGGGCTCACAGAGATCAGGTACTGATTGGTTGTTCTCAGTACTGTGGAGTAATGAAGACTCCTTTAGAAACCGAACCATAGGAAGCAAATGTCACTTTTAATTTACTTGGAGGTGTGAAGTGAGTGAGATAAGATGACCTCTGACCTCTTATTTAAAAAAAAGGTTTCATCAATGGAAGGTCCTGGAAAGGCATCAACACTGAGGAAGTCCTTGCTTGCGAAAACATCTGTCTCCACGTCTTCTCCATCTAGAAATCAGCCAAAGTTTCTCTTAATCTTTTGAGCGCATCTTAATGTGAATAATGCAGATTTTATATCCAGCACAAAGCTTACCCTCCGCAGAAAGCACCAGCCCGACCAAAGCATCTTTGTCCAAGTTGCTGAGGAAAATGGGGTCTGTGGCGCCATCTAGTGTCAGCATCAACTCAGGGCAATCTGGCAAGGCGTGGAACGGTGAGGGGGTTCTGCTGTCTTCTTCCTCGTCTCCTCTGCTTTGATTTTCTTCATCGTTGAGCAGAGAGGAGATTCTCTGCAGAGTCAAGGTACTCTCATAAATATGACAACGTTGCCGTCTCAACAGAGGCAGGGAAGAGGCTGAGTTGAAGGAGCAGACGGACTCAGTGTTCAGATCCTCAGAAGAAGAGATCTGCTCTGCTGAGTTGGGTTGCTGCTGGGATACAAACAAAGGGCATTGTTTCACAGTCACATGTTCTAAAAAAAAGAATATTCTTTTAGCAGGCACATTCAAAATTTTACATTTTGAACAGGCTGTCCCTCTTGTGGCTCATCTGTATGTGCTGTTGGCTCTGTTTCCTCCATCAAGTCCATTGGTGAGGGGCTTGGCGTGAGATGACGCAGAGCCTGGGTTGACAGAAACATCTCTCTGCAGTTCCATTTTCTCCCTGTGTGCTCAGGCCACACCACCTCACTGGAAGGAAGAGCGTGGAGAAGGGATGAGCTGAGATCTCTGGGTCACTACATACATTTTAGTATAATCCAACCTCAGTACCTCATTTTGGGAGGTGGCTTTCTCATTTCCAGCACAGCATTTCTGACCAGTCGGACGAGCTCCTCTGGGGACACTGTGTTCACTTTCTGAGCCCGATACAGGTCAGCAGACAGCGGGCAGGGTGGCCTTACTGCTGACTTGTCTTATAAAAGGAAATGTCATGGTTAAACACTGCACTTTATTCTGCCCTGATACCATTAAATATTCCATTCATAACCAGCCTTACCTCCCTTGAACAATGATCCTGTAGTCTCAATACCATTTACATTCTCTCCTTCACCCTAATAGAGATTTTTAGGGTAAAAAAATATAATTTCAGGGCTCAGTCTCTCTGGTACATACACTTAATTGCTGTATTACAAGACATTCACCCACATGGTATCCTGCAGGGATGTACTTTAGAGCCTCTGCACACAGACCGACTCTATCACAAGCGTTGAGGAAGTACATGACCGTGTCGTCACTTTCTGTGTGGCCTCTCTTCAACAGCGTCCAGGCTTCGGAGACGCAACTAATAGACATTGTCAGTAACACACAATATGACAATAACTCAAATGTAAATAGTCTTAGCTCAAGAGTTTTCAAAGTGCATCTTCGGTCATAAAAACTTTGAGAACCCCTGTCTGAGATGATCAAATTAAATTAGCACGGATTAGTTTTTCATAACATACTTGTTTTGAAGTAGCACTTCTGCAAAGAGCTTAGCATTCTCAGCACTTTCTATTGCAGGCTTGGTCCAGTGGAGGTACCTCAACGCCAGCTGAGGCTGCTTCCTTGTTAGCAGACAGTGGACGATGCAGCCGTGCTGCCAGGAGAGCCGGGGAACAGCAGCCCTGGGGCTCAGTAACAGCTCCATGGAAGCCTGGATAACATGTAACATGACATTAAGCACATGAATGACAAGGTGTCAGGGGCCCCTCAACCACAGCATCGTTTTAAGTGACTGTCAGTCATACAGTCATTGATCAACATCCTTGATCCTATTAAGAGGTTGTGCACCACAGTCCCTCCAAACTAGCTGATATTAAACATCCTCCTAAAAAGCTTACACTTTATCCAGAGGTTTTAGCCAACTATAGACCCATAACTAACCTTTCTACATGACTTTATACATAACAATATTTTATGTGAGAATTTCCCACCAGGTTTTAGAGTGCATCATAGCACCGAAACATCAAAGCTGCACACAATTACTACAAAGAGACACAAAACAACTACACAGAGAGAAAAAAACAATTACAAAGGGACATATAACTACCACAAAGAGATGCACAATTACAACAGTAATATAAAACAACAACAAAGAGACACAAAACAACTACAAAGGGACATGCAACTACCACAAGTAGACATGAAACAACTACATAGATGCAGACAACTAGCACAAAGAGACACAAAATTGCAACCTTGACATAGACAAAAAGACACAAACCAACTACAACAGTGACATAAGACAACTACAACAAGACACAAAACAACTACAAAGAGACACTGAGTCTCTTTTTCTCTGTGTGTGCTCCTATAAAGGAGGGTTGGGAGGCCACATGTCAGTGCCGAAGGGGCCTGTTGTCTCATAAACCATGTATGATGAAGCAGCATGACGAGGTTTTTCTTCATGAAACAGAATCAGTAACATCTCTCCTACTTGTTGTTGTGAAGAAATAAACTGCCGACTTCCTTGACACCAATGAAAGCATCTCCTCTGCCAAATGAGAGGCACACTGTAATTTCATCACTAATGAGTGGCAC
Source organism: Sparus aurata (assembly GCF_900880675.1). NCBI lineage: Eukaryota > Metazoa > Chordata > Actinopteri > Spariformes > Sparidae > Sparus > Sparus aurata. The sequence goes on from NC_044202.1 coordinate 13,974,090, forward strand.
AGTGGAGCGTTATTACATTAATCATATGCGCTACTCAAGTGGCCCATTAGTGTCACCTGCAGACTGTTATGGCTGCTGAAACGAGGACGCTAATGTAATCAACGGGATGGTTAACTGGCCTTTGATTCGCACTCGCAATCACAGTCAGCCCGCATATGCTCATTTAAAAAGACTTCAGAATGACCCGCTGATGCATGAAATCAATTTTGCCTCTAGGTTATATACCTTGATGTGTCCGTGATCGAGCATCCAGAAGGCCCTGATTTGTTGGGAAAAGCTCGAAGGAATGGTGAAGGCATGGCAGAATGATTGAAGGAGGTCATCTTTGCACTGCAGGAAGTTTGCCATGTCCAGAACAAAGTACATGAGCTGTGATATATTAAGGTTAAGAACTACATAACAATGAATCATAGAGCACAGCAGAGGTAAAAAAAAAAAAAAAGGGCTGTACAGTATGATCCACAGAAGACTTGGTTGATGTTTTTGAAAAGATACAAGCGCTTGGACTGACATGTTGTCAATATGAGGCACCAGCACGAGCTTCAGCAGGGACTGGAGGTTAGGAGGCGGATAGCACTGGTCTGTGCAGTCTTCAGAAGTCGAAAAGCATCCATGTTGTCTGTCCAACTGAGTCACCATCCCCTGTATCAAAGAGCTGAATCTTTCCGTGACTCCCTCCTCCCATCTATTCAAACGTAAGAAAGTACAAAATCAGAGGTGATAATCTGAAATGGGGGGGAAATTTGTGAAAAATGACTCAGAATTCTTTCTTGGAGTCAAACCATCCGAGTTACCCGGGTGTCTCGAGACAAGCCTTCCGATGGCCTTGACCCATTTCTTTCCACATCTGGGAGATGCGCTTCACCTCGTGAGCCTCTGACAGCACCAGCAGAGAACAGGGAGACTTTTAGAGATGTCATAACAGTTCATTGCGTCAATGTATTGTGATTTGTGTGATCAAATCCGTACCAGGCTGCTTGGGCAGAAGCCCCATGATGCCCCACCACTGAACAAGCTGTCCCAGCCAAATGTGTTGCTTCAGAGCCCTGTGCTCCCGGTTCCAGCATCCACGTCCGACATCTGAGGAGCTGAGTGTATCCCCGCACACCACACATGGCACCCCCATGCCTGAATAGAAACATTATAACTCTGGTAAATTCACGTCAAGAGGTTAATTACTGTCAAAATCATCAGCCGTGCTGCATGCTGAACGTGTTCTACCGTGCCAGAGGTGGGCCGAGCTGAGCTGCCTTCTCGACCACTGGGCCAGGGTGAGCAGGTTCCTCAGTCTCTGGAGCAGCATGTGCACTCTGGTGAAAGAGCTCCGGTCCAGAAACATCCACAGGCCCTGGCAGCGGCTGAAACCTGTAGGAAGACATAGAGAGATCCTGAGTGTGTGCTATGAAATCCAAACATTCAAACGTGATGAAGGAACATGTTCTTACTCACATAATGTTAATAACTCCTTTTTAGCAAACTCTGATGTCCTCTGGACCCAGCAGCTGAAGGTCAGTGGGATTTCCTCCACATCTGCTTCACCTACAGCAGAGGTGAAAGTTAACGAATCGAACAGAACAGAACTACTTCTGCTGCTACCTTTATGTAAGTGGAATGCTTTCGTCATGTACCTTCAGCTGTGAGCTTCCGTAGCCAGCGGATGATGGCTCTCACGTTGTTGTTGGCCAACGCCTCGGACCACTGGTGCTGTGTATCCATCACGACTGCCCTCTGACCCCAGGGTCCACACAGAGACAGGGGAGTTCACATGATGGGGTAAAAAAAAGTGATGCCTATTCATTACAGCAGAGGAAACAAATGGTTATTACTTAATGTGATACAACCATAAGCACACACACGTTTAGCACAGATTAAGGCATGAATGTGGTATCTGTTGTTATTTTCAGAGCCTCCACAGAGAAAACTGGAAAGATTTTACACTGAACTTACTTGGAGACGTGGTTCAGTTGTCCAGCAGCTCCGTTAAACTGTCCGTGTGTGCAGTGGTGAGCGTTGTGTGCTCTGTCTGCCCCGGGGATTTGTTGACTGGACCGGTGGCTACAGTAACACTCTCTTCTTACACAAGCTACTTTGGTACATGTTAATCCACTAATCTCACTCTCAGTTAACATTTCATTGGCTGAGTTGCAGCGTGCCTGTGAGCGCACGCGTGTGTACGTTTTGTTTACATCACTAGAGTTGCATTTAAAGATTATTTCCACTGTTGATTCATTTGACAGCTGTTTTCTCGATTAGTCATTTGGTTGTTTGGTTTCTAAACGATGAAAAATATCGATCAGTGTTTCCGAAAGCCCAAGATGATGAAGTCCTCAAATGTGTTGTTTTGTCCACAACCTAAAGGTATCAAGTTATAAAGGAGTAAAGACACAGGAAAATATCCACATTTAAGAAGCTAGAACATTTTTTTAAATAATTACTCAAACTTATAAATCCAGTATCAAAATAGTTGCCATTAAGGTTATAATTGACACCAAAGCAACTGATCGGTTAATTGTCATCACTCTAGACATTAAAAGTAAAAAAAAACATTTAAAGCTGCACCATGTAGTTTTGGGAAAAGTACTTCAGAAACTCATACAGGTAATATTTGCAATTTTGCACCATACAAACTCAGAAAAAAGGCTTTTTTCCATGATTGAATAAACGAAAATAAGAGAATATAAAAGGGAAATTAGGTCCCCAGAACACTGTCGAAGCTAGAAAGGTGGCAGGGAGATGACTGTTGAAAGAAAACGGTCTTTAGTTTTAACCCTAGTGGAATGTTTCCAGCAGTAAACAGCTGTGCAGCAGCGTTTTTTCCTTCTATAATTGTGTCAGTGTGTAATGACCTATTTACTTTTTCTAGATCATGTGTGTGTGGCCCTCATAAAAAACACCAGAGTGCAGAACATGTGGAGGTATTGTTACGTGAAAAACAATTCATTTTTTAATTCTTTCTGTTTACATCCACTCAGTTTTGTAATTACAGGCTGGCCTAATTAAAACACAAAAACTGTAGGATGTAAAACGTTTTTCAGAATGGATGTCCAGGCTTTTATAGTACTTTTACGTTTGACACACATGCACACACAGACGCGCACACACGCGATGGCCATCATCCATTACTTTTATGTTGCCGGGACAGTCTACAGATTTGCGTAGGTGACAGAAGGTAGGTCTAAATCCTCTCGTGGGGCCCAGGGATGATTAATGATTAAAGGGGATTAGGAGGTGGGTCAGGGCTCGGCTACTAGTCTCACTCTGATGCTGCCGTGGCTGCCTCCATACTATCTGTGTCACTCCGACCACTCGCCTCTCGCAGGACTAAATCTGAGGACGCCAGCGGGAAAACAAAGTGAAAACGAGAGGAGGATGGCAGATGTTCAAGGTGAATGCTGACCAGGATAAGGTAGGGACAGTGGACTGCTTGGATTCTGTGTCAGTTACTTCTTACATTTCATTTTTGGGAACTTGGTCCCGACAGAAATTCCAGGTTCAGTGGTATTATGTTTTTTTAAACCACATCTCATCTTGTGGATCTCTTTTCAGTTTGATACATGTGAAGATTGTTTCAAATGTGTGTACATCTGATCATATCATGTATTTTGTCTTAGCAGTGTCTTACATTCATATAGAATGGTGCTATTATGTGATCTTATATACTTTTCATACTTATAGGTCTGCCTGCATCTACACTATAACCAAAATGCAGCGTCTACAATATATCGATCATAACTACCAGGCTAAGCTGCTTATGAGAGGACCTTCGGAGAACTCTACAACCAATCCCCCTTCCCTTGGTCCCCCACACCCCCTAGAGGATAACCTGTTCCTCTCCCCTGCTTCACCTGCGTCCCACCCTTAATCCCCACCCACCCCCCCGGACTTTAAAGGACGAGAGGAGATACATACAATGGCAGTTTTGAGAGTAAAGTTCACCAAGACCAAGAGGGACAAGCTGGCCCAGGTGCTGTGGATCCTGAACTGGATCTCAGTAGTGACGGGGGCCATCCTCTTCAGCATGGGCCTCTTCCTTAAGGTGGAACTCAACAAGCGGGAGGAGCTGATGGCTGAGAGGGATATCCAGTACGTCCCCAACATGCTGATCGCTGTGGGCCTCATCGCCTGTGCCATAAACTTCCTGGGTGGTAAGATCTGCTACGACTGCGTGGACAGCACCAAGTTCCTGCGCTGGAAGCTCATCATGCTGCCCTACATCATATGCACCTTCTTCTTCACCTTCTGCGTGCTGGTGGGGGCCCTGATGTGTTACAGCATGCGCGGGGAGCTGGAGGAGTCTCTGAACCTGGGGCTGACGGAGGCCATGAGGTTCTATAAGGACACGGACACGCCGGGACGGTGCTTCCTGAAGCGCACAGTGGACGTGCTGCAGATAGAGTTCCAGTGCTGTGGAAACAATGGGTATAAAGACTGGTTTCAAATCCAGTGGATCAGCAGCCGTTACCTGGATATGTCCCAAAGAGAGGTGGTGGAGTAAGTGCACACTATAGACTGACATTGATTTATTAAAGAGTATATTCACACATAAGATGGCATAAAAAGTGCAAAATAAACGTCTTATCCTCTGTAATCATTTTTCCACAGTCCCAAACAATGACACACTAATTTCAGATCTTTCACACATAACACCTAGTATAAAACCCTGAGCTTCCCCCTCTTCCTCCTGCTTTCTAGCCGATTAAGAAGTAACGTGGAGGGGAAGTACCTGATGGATGGAGTCCCATTCAGCTGCTGCAACACCTTCTCCCCCCGGCCCTGCATCCAGCAGCAGATCACCAACAACTCTGCTCACTTCAACTACGAGCACCAGACGGAGGAATTGAACCTGTGGATGAAAGGCTGCCGCCGGGCGCTGCTGGAGTACTACACCCACATCATGCAGTCCATTGGCCTCACGGTCCTCATCACCTGGCTGTTTGAGGTGAGAGGACACAAGTTAAAGGGATATTCTTACCCTAATCCTAACCAATCATCACAATCTATGCCTAAACCTAACCAGACCCCTTGCGTAGAGAGAGTCACATAGGCAGACATACAAAACGCTGATCATCAAGTGAGTCACTTAGACCTTGGATAGTTCCAGGAAGTTTTTTTCCAGGAAGGCAATTTGATTAAGCTAATATGATAGACAAACAGTTGGTGAAACTGCTGTCATTGCTGTGAAACAATGGTCCACTGGAGCGAATGGAGATGATGTGACTCTCTCTACTCGAGGAAGCCAACCAACCCAACCAAGGAAGCCAACGAGAACTAGCCAGTCAGAGGCAGAGTAGGGCAGTCCATGACTTCCCCACCCTTGGGAAACAAATTTCCCCACAGGTGTAAGAAATTTCTAACATAGGGCAATGTAACAAGCAATGTTGGATATCGAATAAGTGAGTTTACCAGACCACTGTGGCTTGTTTGTGTTGTTTATGAGGCTAGTGGTCCAAGCCTACACTGAGCTCCTGCTAGCACAACGCACCTCAAAATACAACTTAACTGTGATAGTCAAGTTGCATTGACTAGTGAAAGGCATGACTGGTGTCATCTCGGCCTTTGCATGAACTCCATTATGGCACATTCACTTCACACCCTTACAGTACTAATCCTTGAGTAAATCTCTACCGTCGTATTATCTCTGTGTCCTCCCCGCAGGACATGAGGTGGACTCTCTTATTGTCCTCTACTCAGCTGCATGTCAGTTAGAGCTGCGGACACTTACAAGTTACAAAATGACAGCAGGCCATATGGACAAAACACACAAAACTCTACCTGTGTGACCGCCTTGTATCATGAGTTGCGTTCACATGTTGTGTCATGTGTTCACTAATATGCTTCTGCGCAACTCGTTTCAGCTGTCAGTGTTGACAGGGGTTCGTTTCCTCCAGACCTCCCTGGAAAACGTGCTGAGGCAAGGCGACCCCAACTCTGAGTCTGAGGGCTGGCTGCTGGAGAACAGCTTCATGGAAACGGCCCGCACGAACCTGAACATCATCAAGAGCCTCGGCAAGTGCAACCAGATAGACACAGCCAACAATGGGGACCCAAACATTAATGTTCCCTGCACGTCTAAAGCAAACTACGGGCCGGACAACGTGCCCCCGAAGCAAACACCTGAAGACAGTTGACCTCTCTCAGGCCTCAGTGAACAGCATCTCTAAAGGGCCTTCATCTAGACGCAACATTTAGTGGTTTGAATCAATGTGAATCCAAATCTCTCAGTGCATGTTCTTTTTCCAACGTAATGTAAATCCTAAATCACCACAACTGTACACATCTGTACTGTGATATGTTTACAAATGATATCTTGTTGCCTGTGTTAGGTGTGGTTTTACAGCAGGTGTTCTTACAGTTCCTTACACCTGTCTGCTTGAGTCATGATGAACTTGAGATTTGTATGAAGAGAAATTAGGAAAGTGATCAGAAGTTGAAGGCCGCGTTTTGCCTGATTTTGCCTCAAAGTATGATAATAAAAAGCAGTCGAAAGAGGTCAGAACATAAATTACACTATACTAGTAGTGGAGCAGGGTGACTTGGCCCTCAGGTTAAATAGAGCCGTGATTCCACCCAGAACTGTTAGTCCCAGGAAACACTTTTCAAGGAGTTAACAGCCACTTGTCTAGAGACTCTTTGAAGGTTAGGCAAATTAGCATCTCATGTACGAAAAAGCATCCGCTGTTTTAGTGCGCGACTATAGAACAACGGCCAACATCAGTCCATCTGTCATTTTATTGCTTCTGTAACCCTTAGTTGATGCATCAGAGCACAAAGAACAAAAAAAAACTGCTTTGCAGCTGCAGATTTTTAATAATACTTTTGAAACCCACGGAGCAGGGACTTTTTGGGGATAAGGTCCTGGGAACATCATTCAGGCCCTGTTCCCTGCAGTGGAAAAGCACTGAGTTCCTCAAAGGTTCCTAGTCCCTGGGGAATGTTCCTGCATTGAAAACAAGCTCAGATATTGCAGTACAAATAGTGGAAGAGCATGACGATGAATTTTTAGATAAGTTCTGGGTGTTCAGATAACATTAATGGATCACTTCTGTGCATTTTTACCCGACTTTAGCAAGCAGACCTATACCAAGGGGTAGTTAACAATGGGATGAACACGGTGTGTTATTGCTTACACATTAGTTAAAAGCACATAACTAAACAGAAATCGGATTACTAACACTGTATAAGACATTTCCTAGTGTGTTTGAGCTGTCACTAACATGGATCTCATGTGCCTCAGCAAAGCCGCCATGGTCTTACCAGAACATCTCAGTCACTGTTGCTGGGATGAGCTACCACAAACTTCTAAGCTGGTGATGGTCGGGTATTATTGTTTGATTGTTTCCTAAGGGCTCCAAACAAGCAGAGTGGAAACTAGGCTACCATGTCTTACTTTGTTTTAATTATAAAGCCTTCAACATATTGGCTGGTGGTTAAAGGAACTCTGCTTTATTCGCCTTACTGTTCAGAAATTATAGAGCACAGCTGAGAAGGCAAATTACATCTTAAGCACTCAGGGGGACAACAACAAAGAAACTTATAGGTTGTTAAATTAAAGCACGAAGGTTAATAAAGTACTATTCTTGCTATGAGATATTTGAAATAAGTGTGTTTTCCATTTCTGCCTTGGGCTGACTTGATGGATAAAACAATGTGTTCTATGGGTGAGCAACATGAGAGATTTTGCTCCAAAACATGGTCGATTTTACAAATTGTGACACTATAGCACTCAGATTTATTAACGGCACAGGAACAGTTCATCTGTATAGAGGCTAGTGTATTTATTTCCACAGCCTGGAAGTCATGTAGGACTGTCAAACAACACACAAAGGAGGACATTTTATATTCACACTTTTCCTGAAAAGGCTGAGCAACAATGATCGGAATAACTGAAAAGATATCAGATAGATTGCTTCAATAAAAAGTACATTTCTTTCTTAAATAGAATATTGAATTCTTAAAATCAATTTGTATTAAGGGAATCAGCACCATATGGTGAAATGTGACTATAATCTGTTTAGCAATGGCCCATTTAATAGGTTTTCATCATTACAAACATACAGTGGATATCTGATAATCAATTTGGACAACAGGATTTTTCTTTACATATGTTTTCATATAATTCATTAACATACTCTCAAGAGCAGTGAGGATTTGTAATCGTAAAATAAAGTTAAAATACAAAAAAAAAAAGAGTCTGAAATTCATAAAACTTTAATCTGGTGTCATGAAATGAAATTATGGAAGCAGATTACTGTGTACTTCTCTCTGATTATTCAACCAGTTTTAAAACAATTTTGAAAATAAGGTATATTCTAGAAAATGTTTCATCCATTTCATATGCACCTATATATGCGAGTAAAGGTTACAGTAAGATGCGGCTTTTATTTGACACAAAAATGTGTAAAATCTTTGACCCATGCATGACCATTTCCAAATGAATGTACCTTCAAAAATGGCATAAATCAGCAATTATAACTTAGGACAAATCTGAATGTCTAACACAAAAAGAGAATGCAGAAAATTCACAGCATCACTGAGGAGTGGAATCAAATACATGAACTGATAACGGAAACATGTCAATGTGTATCTGATGTTTGTCTTTATTGGAATGAGCCTCTTTGCAAATTACATTTTTCTCGGAGAAACTCATTCTCACAGCAGACAATCAAATTAAAACAAGGCGACTTGGGTTTACTATTCTTCATCTTCCTCCTCTTCCTCTTTTGACTGTCCAACTTCTCTAGACTCCAGCAGGGGTTTCATCAGGGAGGGATTGGCTGCTCAGGCCTTCTTTGATTGAAGGAGGGCTGTTTGTTTCTGTGTGTTTGTGGGGGGGAGGGGGTGTATATGTGTGTGTGTGTGTGTGAGTGTGTTTGCGCCTCAGGAGCACTGGAGCACATTGTGCTCTATGGCTGTGCTCTTTACTTTTTAGCCCACCACAGCTGGAGTAATCATCACAACATCTGCCACTCAAAGGCAAACATAACGTTGACCACCTCGAGGCTGCGGGCGATTTCTTCCAGGATGCAGTGCTGCTGCCACAGCTGGTTCAGCTTCCTGTAGCGCTCCGGGCAAAGGTGCAACGGATTGCCCCTTCTGGAAATTTAGAGACAGACGGTGTCATTTATTCAAGTGTTTGTCCAAGAAACAAACAATACTTCTGATATGACAAAATTGTGTTCTTCATGGCCATGGCTAGGCTGTTAAGACTGCAGGTGGCAGAGGTGTTTAAATTACAGCAACAATTACTTTTTTGCCTGTAGGAGGCAATGTTGCCATTTCTACATCTGCAATTGTAAGCAGAAGTAATTTAATTCAGTATGTGACAATGAAAGCTACGTCTCTTACACAAGATGAGGATCTGTCTCCCCATAGTCATCCAGGTAAGGAGCAGGGTATGTGCTACCTCGAGTCTTACTGGCCATCAATACGATTTCACACTCTCTTATCCTGTAAACATGACATTAAACTTTATTTATACAACACATTTCATGCAAGAAGTCAAATAATGCTTTTTCTAGGGCTGGAAAATCATTCTTTTGATCCCTCCCAGAATTTACGCACCTGAGGAACATCCCCACTCCAGCACCACAGGTAGCGGCGTGGGCGGTGCAAGCTCCCACATCTTCCCCATCCAGCTGGCTGAGACAGCAGGAGCTCTGAGAGCACAACATGGCCCCGCAAAACAGGCACAGGGTCGGATGCTTCCTCTCATCGTCTGTGGACTTGGGACACCTGCGGAGGAGAAGAGTAGGTTGGACATCTCAAGTCGAGTTTCCACTGAAAAGCTGTGACTGAGAAAGGACTTCAAGTGGCCACGTACTGAAAATGACAGGCTTGGTTGAGGAGAGCACTGTAATCCTCTGGAAGATCAATCAAGCGATTCCTTCTCCTGGGGTATCTGGGGAAGGTTTATTATTCAATTATTAGGAGATGTTTTATTACAAAATAAAAGTAGGGCTGAAAGAATACGAAGGATAAAGTTTACCTGACAGTCTGCATTTTGCCATTCAGGGCTTTGGTTACAGCTGGGCTTCCACACCACCTTATAAAGACAAAACAAATGATAAAACTGCTAACCCCTCCAGTGAATATTAAACGATCACTGATCACACTAACATTGCTCATATGTTTATCACCAACCTCTGCAGCAGTGGAGTAACAGGGTCTCTGTGCTCCTGGAAGAGCTGGAACAGATCAGAGGGTAATGCCAAGTATCTGCACAGTTCCTCCATCTGTCCTTGAGGGGTGACTGCAAAGACCGAAAAGTCAGCTTCCGTTCATTAATCATCATGTGCAGTGTGTTAGAATGATTAAATACTTCAGTTTGACCTACCAGCAGCACTAAATAGCTCCTCTGGAGGATGCACTCCCGTAAGGCAATTGAAAAAGAGAGCAGCACAGCGCAGGAAAGGTTCAATTCCTCTCTTCACTCTCTCTGCCACAGAGCTGCCAGAGACGTCTGGAATTTGCCTGGCGAGCAAACCACAGAACAACCGGTCAAACGAGCTAAAGGCAGTCTACAAGATCATAAACACCTCTGGGCATGCAGCATGTAAAGGGACAATATTTGCTTCAACTGAGAGGGCATTTGTTTCCATTACAAACAGGCAAGGGTCATTCCTGTCAGGTTTGCTTATGAAGCAGGCTAAAATAAAAAAAGATCTCAGTGAATATGTCTTTAGACAGTGTTCAATGGGGAACACGGATGGCGATTTGTACGTAAAAGTCTACATGCAGTATATGGAAGGACAGCACTTAGAAATGTGGACAAGAAGCATTTGTACCTTCCAGTGTGTTGTGACACTGTAGTGAGCAGCTCTGCTGCTGCTCTTGTCTCCTCTGTCTCTTCTCCACCTGCTACTGCAGGGAAATCTAGGCAGAAGCAGCACCATTATTTATTCATCATAATCATCCTTATTATTGTGCAGCATTCTTAGATAGATACAAGAAGTACTGTCAGACCAGAATGGATGGTGGAGACATTTGCCATTTGTACCTGGAGAAGTCAGGAGGATCTGCAGCATGTGAGCCATGGTGACCAGATGCAGGATGTGCAGGTGGTTGTAGGCAGAGCTGACAGTGGACGGCTGTAGGTCTACAGCCTCCTCCTGATACAGTGAGGGTATAGACAGCACTAACCCCACCTGACAACACACACAAGAGCACACACACATTCACAAAGTAATAAAAAACTCTAGCACTTTAAGTAAAAGTTTTAAGTTGTGAGAAACTCAAACAAGAATCATATCTTTTAGAGGAAACCTACCAAGAGATGGAAGAAGTCCACCTCCAGAAGAGAAGGGGTGTTCTTTCTGCTCAAGACCGGTATCAAAACTGGGGAAAGAGGTCGCACATATGACCACAGGGTGAATGGACACAAAGGCCTTAATTTATAGTATAAAGCACATTTCATAGGTGTTGCAGGAAAACCCAATGTGCTTATATGAAAAGGAAAGCTGCCTACAATTACATCTAATAGATAAATATGACGTAACCTTAGATGACTACATACCACCCAACATGTCGGTGAAGTGCCTCTGAATGACAGTCTGGGAGCTCTTAAGTCTCTGAGTTGCCGAAAACTGAACGATTGCCTTCAGACCTGCAAGCTAAAATACAGAAACATCTCACAATACTGATGACAAAGCTCCACCCAAACCATTATTCATTACATGCATTATATGACAGGTTTTCACAAATCAACATATGGCATCCAACCTGTCTGTTTTGCAAGGACCCAAACAGCGGCTTGTCCTCTTCCTGCAATATGTTTTCTGTGAAGACATGCAAAGATGTTTTGAGGATTGCAAATTAATGACACCAGACAGCGAGACACAATGAGCCAAGACTTATTGTACCTATGGCCTGAATAGTGAAGGCACACGTGTTCCAAGCCATTAGGGGCACACGTGGGCACAGCTCATTGGGCGCCGTCTGCAGCCCCACTCTGTGGACCGTGGTGGCGCACACAACCAGCATCTCCACTATGCTGTCCGAGAACTTCCTCCTGTTAGGAAAAAAAAAAAAAACGAAACAGTGGAGCATTCAGACTGCAGCACTAGAGGATAAAAAATAAATAAGAAGGTGACAGTTTCACTCACGGTTCTTGTACTCCATAGCTCAGTATGGATCTAAAGTCTGGCTGGCTCTCTCCACACAACCCCGTGTCCACGTCAACACTACTTCCTTCTGTGTTGCAATCTGCACAAGGTGTACAAAAGCATCAATTATCTCATCATCATCAGACTGAGAAACAACTTTGCATAATGACATTTGATGGTGCTCATAAACAATCGATGAATCAGAAGATGCAAATTCAAACATTTTCTGCGGCTGCTTTATAGAAACATTCCTCCATCAGTATATCCAATTATGTCTGTTATTTTGAACCAACAACATGTGAGTTTCTACGAAATCAGATGACGCTCTACATCTATGACATTTTGTGCATTTTTTTTCCATTGGTGGATCAGTTTTACACAGGTGACACTGTATGGCAAAGAGCTAGAGTGGCTCAACGCAAAACCTCCAGCACACACATGAGTGGTGCAACATAGAGAAATGCCTTTTCCTGTGACATTGCACTGTTGTCTTCTTACCATTGTCCTGAGTGACTGACTTGAGTCCTTTAACCCTGGCAGAGAGGATCTGGATCCAGCGAGGCAGGGTCAAATGCTGTCCAATTATCTCTGCATTTTCACTACAAACATTAACACAAATATTCACATTACTTCTACATATTATGTCAATTGTAGATTGGGCTGAAGAAGGTGTTTCTAACTTACTAGTTAAACATTAGTGGTTCCAATGGTATGAGAGGGACAACAGTGTTGCACAGAGACTTGCACAGGGGACACAAGTACTCCCCATTCTCCAGGTCGATGATGAGCTCAGCATGGAGCCGGTTCCTGGTTGTGTTCTGAACAGCCTCAAAATATCTGAAAATTACAGAAAATATACATCATACGTCGATTGAGCCTCCACACACATACATACAGACACACAAACAAGAGGAGCACATAATAACTCACTTCTGCCAACATGTGGCATGCATGACGTGTCCGCAGCTGCCAGTGTGGGTCCCAACTGCCAGTTCAGGGGGCATGAAGAGCGGATATGAGGTCCCTGTCCCTTTAAGGAATAAATATAATGAACATGTGCCATCTTCCCCATGAAACTGCAGCTGTTAACAATTAAACGACAATATAGTTACTGAAAACTGACCATCTTCTCTGCTGGTCGGTATCTTCCCTCTGCACTGTGTCAGTACTGTGGACCTCTGGACACACGCTGTCAGTACCATGGCTTGAGCCTGGGCCGCCACTTCCTGTTCTTCCTGGCAAAGAATGCAGGTGAGCACCTCCCTGTCAGCTGGAGTGGACCCTCGGTGGGGCCCGACGGCTACACACAGCTCCATATGCTCCATTGCACAACTAGAGGAATTAGCATAACCCAAAGTAGAATTAGTCAAATTATTTGGTTTGGATCTCATGCCAGCTTTAACCCCCCCCCTGATTTTTTTAAAATGATCCTCCTCACCTCTCAGCAGCTATAACAGGCTCGCCTTGTGTCCCGCTCTCTGGCATGTTGTCATACAGCATCTTGTTTGACTCAATGAAGTTCTTCTGCATCGCTGACATCTGGGCCATAATCTTCTGCCGGTGGAGTTTGGCTGCCTCTGCCTTCCTTTTGCGCTCAGCTTTCTCTTTGTCCTGAGCACTCTGGAATAATGACAAGTCAGACAGCAACATGTTTCTGTTAATTCAACACGATTTCTTATAGTTTCAGAGGCAGGCATGACTAATCGCTGGATTGTGTTTGGCACCTTGAACTCCTCTTGTGAAACGACTGAATGATGGTGAGTCAGTGGGATGTTGTAACAGGGAGGCTGTGTCAAGACAGAACAGCTCCAAGCTCTTCAACAAGGTGCCTTTTTATTTTGTGTAATTATTCATTTGGTATTTAGGCACTTTTATATGTTTTTTTTTTTACATTTCGTGACCACTCAAAAACTTGACAAATTTGATGTTGGAGACAATGAAGCTCGCTTGAAAATGTAAAAGTTGACAGAGGCCCAGAGCTCGCTTTGTAAAAGGCGTTTTATTAAAGAACTGAACCTATCGGTACAGCATTCATGCAAACAAGCAAATTCAAATCAGTTTCAAACATGTTTAAATTCATCAGTCATTGTTCTTTTACCTCTTCTGGCTTGGTTGCCTCTACGCTCATGGAAGCTGTTGGACTGGACTTCTCTCTAAGGCACTTCACAATTTCAAACATCTAGCAGAAAAAACATTCATACAAAAAGGTAAAGAAATTTCAAAACAAATTAATCACTCTACAAAAACGATAAAAACTGTCATATGATGCAAATGATGAAAATGCAGAACAGCCTACCTGTAGAACCCATTTGACCATGTCTTTCTGAGCTTCGAGGGAAGGTACAGACTTAATCTTGGACAACAAGAGGAACACTGACTTGCCGTGTTCTGAACCAATTTCTGGAACAACAGGAGAGACACTAATGTCACAAAATCCACAAAAACAAACCAGTTTATAGCTTTATGAATATGAACAACAAAACAATCAGTTTTCACTCACTGCGGGCCTTGAGGCTGAAATCGAAGGTCACCTCCTCCACAGTGCTATCCTCAAGCTGGATTTTCTCTTCAATCAATGCCTGACCTATCAAGTGCAGAGCCTGTGTGGTAAATGCACGCATTTCATTATTGCAAGTGGTTTCAGTTATAAGTATCAAAGGCTGATCAAGGTTGACTCTGTGAAGGATGTAACGTGTACCCTCTGGATCATGGCTTCTGTCCAATGAGTGGCTCTGTCCTCTGCAGCTCTCTGTAGGACACGTCTCAGGATGTGGATGATAATGTCACAGCAGAGAAGACGCACTATGCTTGAGAAAGCTGGGCAGAAGGCCGGGGGAACTGGAGGACGCAGAGCTAGAAACAAAAAGGCATTAGTAGAGCTGAGGATCATCACATCTTCAAGATGTACGGAGGCCTGTGCAGAGCAAAGATGTCATTCACCTTTATCATTGCTCTCCTGAGTCCTCCTCTTTTTTTGAGACTCTTCTGCCTACAACAAGTGAAAGATATTGAAATCAGGAATATTCAAAACTACTTGTGTGAATTTAATGTAAACTTGGTGAGACGCTGTTTTACCTTGCTGTGCTGTGATCTTGAATAGTGGTAGAAAAAGGGGTTGAATTCTACCAGACGTTCTTTTCTAACTTCATACAATCCGTGTCCTGACACCCCTGGTTTTCTAAAAACAGAAGAGATGGATTAAATCCACTGTGAAAGGACTGTTAAGATAGAACTCATAGAGTAAGCTGTGACCCAGTCTTTACATACTTGAAGGTGGCAACTTTGGTTATTACAGCCTCCAGGCCTGTTTCATGGCTCTCCTGCATTGAAAACATTTAGAACACATTTAGAAACGATAACTCTCTCATGAAAACTAAGAATTAACTTTATAATTTAGAGGTATTATGTAGTTTACGTTCTCCGGTAGACCTTTGACCAGGCTACTATGAGCCATGGGCTCAATGCACAGCAGGTGGATAACCTCCCTCATTGTCACATCCTCTTTGGTCACCTGACTGACACCGGGGACATAGCGCTCACCTGGAAACACAACACTGGTCAAACACTGTTGCATGGTTCGAAACTCTACCAGCTAATGTCTCAAGTTTGATTAGTGGACCATACCAACGATGACGATGAGAAGGTAGAGCATCTCTTCGGTCAGTCGATTCCACTGAATCAGTTCATCCTGCAAATTGTGTTTATTTTCATCAGTGTTTGGTGGCACCAAATTATTTTTTTCCTGAGTAATTGTGTTGCTTACCTGGTCTTTGCTTGAACAACTCCCATTAAAATAATCAAAGAGCTCAAATCTCAACAAGATCAGCATGAGGAAGTGGTTGGCGTCCATTTTGGAAGCAGCTATCTGTAAACAATTTTTCCAGAGGGTCTTATATCACCAGATTGTATATATAATAGGTCAAAGTTAAGAGCATGAGAGAAATCCTACGTCTGACTGCCACCGACCTGAAGCATGAGAATGTCCTTATCGTACATCTCGTCCCTGCATTTTACGTCCTGATAATAGTAGACCTGTTGAGGTGAAACAACAACATGCATTAATTGATAAGAAAATAATTAAAGCAAACATAGAGAACTAAAACCATGCCCTGAACTTCCATAGAAAAAATGAGCATATGAGTTTACCTGGCTGACCAATGACAGCCCGTTTCTCCTCCACATTTCAGCTGACACCTGTGCAGCCAGCACCACACAGCGCAGAGGATGCTCTGCCAGCTGGGTGAGGTCAAAGCTCTCCTGCAACACACCAGCAGAAAATTCAGACAAACTTCAACACAACAACAGAGCACACAATGAATATCTGCTTGCTGACTCACTGGCACACGCTGCTCCCTATACATACAACTCAGTGTTTGTTTGTTTGATTTTTCACTTACAGAATTATCCAGATGTTCAATCGCCCCTGTTCTGCACAGAGTTACATACAGGCCTGGGGGTGACAGTGTACAGAGAGGTAAGTTCACAGCTGACAGAAAAATACACCAATAACTCAAAGAGCATCTCAGATATTATATAAAGTTCTCCTACCAGCTAGTAGCCTTGAGATGGGCAGATGTATGCTGACGGGCTGCTGAGACACTTTGTACGGACGAACATGGAGGATGTGCTTGCACATGTAGTAATCAGTGGCTTCCCTGTGGAAGGGCTGGTTATTGCACTCCATCAGGACTTTGTGGCACTCTTTAAAGCCGAGCAGCAAGAGCTCATCCTGGTGGAGACACAAGCAATATATTTGACCATACGAAAAGTGAAGGGTAAGTGAGCAAGTACAGTATTTCCTCAAATAAAAACCAGGTGTGAAACGAAAGCAACGTTTTGAATCCTGGTCAACAACAAAAAAAAACAACAACAATTACTAAGCATAATATACATTTCCATTGCTTTAATTTAAATACTTCAACAGTATAATCGTGCTATTTTCATCCCTTTGTTGTTCTGGATCACGTATGCAAATAGATATCATTCCATTTCAGATGTTTGTCAGCCAGTGTATTTTGCACAAGTGCCACAAGATGGCAGTGTCATTAGGTTTTCCACAACACATTCCTCCAAATATTTCACAATAAAACCCTTGTTTAGAAATGATGCCTTTCTGTCCCCTGAAATGATAGAAGGCTTTTAATCAGAAGCAGATACGGGCAAAGTTGAGTTTTATTGAAGCTATAACGCTCTAACTTTAACAAGGCATCTAGGAGTGGATTAAAACATTACCTATCAAACAGAGGGAATTTAAAGTAATACAAGCCTATTTCATATAAACATACGCTAGCTCTATTATTCTGGATAATTCTGATGTTTGATGGACAAATTGAACTCACATCAGAGGAACACCAGTCCTGAAACATAGCAAGAATGTGGCGCAGCTGGATCTGAAGAGAAAAGCCAGCTTCCCATTCTGGCTCCACTGCAATGTGTTGACCGAACTGGCGCTTCACCTCCTCCATACCCTGATTAATGAAAGTGAAACAGTGCCAGGGTTCATAACTATCTTGTCTGTTGCCATCAAAGAATGAATCAGGATAGAGTGAAGTATTACCTGCATGCATTTAAGAAGCCCAAGAAAGACCTTGAATCCCTCTATGAACTGTGTCCGCAGCTCGTCAGTCCATATTGAGGGTTTACTGATGAGAATATACCTGAGAGAGAAACAAATTACATCTCAGATATAGACCAAACTAAGTAAGAAACAAAGACTTAGAGTGCTTCCTTTTTACCAACCTGAGGTCGTGGAAGATGACCTGGATGCGCGAGAACTTGTCTGAGTTGTAGCCGAGGAAGAAGAAGCGATTGTTGACATCCAGATGTTCCTGCAGCAGTTCCATGACTGTATCAACTATCACTTTAATGACATTGGCCTCTTTGATCAGCTGTCTTGCCTGTAGGCGGAACAGGAATGTGAGGAAAAAAAGAAGCACTAACATTAAATCATCATATTGACGCCACCTAGACATAACTGATGCGGTAACAAAACACACTTACCAATGTGGGTACCGTAAATATCTGAACAGACAGAGCAGTGATGGATATACTCCTCTCATGATCATCATTTATGAAGTCCTTTTGCAGCTGCTTAAAGTGCTGAAAAGAAAAAGATAGTTTAATACATAGATAATTTAAGCAAATGAAAGGCAAAATGTCTTTTCAAAATCCCCTTTTTCACCTTTGTAAACTCAATTGCAAAGAGCCTCTTGAACTCAGTCTCCATCAGCATGCTTGAGAAAATCAGTTCATGTACTATCTTGCGAGCACCTTGGGAAGATCAGAAAAAAATTTCTCGTTAGTGTCATGTGGAATGAAGTTGGGCTTGAGCTTGTACTCCGAATGAAAATCAAGCTACTTGCCTTTGAACATCCGAGCATCGTGCAGCATGAGACTGCTGATGAGGCAAGGCTGGTCGCTGTCTGGATCTGACTCCAGTGCCACCTGACAGAATGCCTGCCTGAAGCCCACTGCGCAAAGACACACAAACGGGGGTCATGCAACTGTGCATTGACAACTGAGCATTAAGGTGTAGGCACGTTCTCTAAAAAAAGTATAAGTCAGGGGTGCACAGTAAATACATAAAGCTGTGAAATTTGTGTGGTGGCAATGACGGCAGCACCTGAGTAACCGATGATCTTCTGGAACCAGGAGCCGAGGCGCAGGGCAAAAGTTTGATGAGCCATCACCGCCGCGTGAAGGATCTCCACGCGTAGTGGCTGCAGGGAAATGTGCTCGGAGTTGGACTGCAACACAGCAGTGAAAGAGTTACAGCTCACTTACAGACTGGACAATAATACTTCTCAATCAAAAAATTATAAAGCAGTGTTTTTTCTGGTCAGTGGCTGGTGTTTACCCTGATGAGATCCTTTGCTTGCTGGCAGGAACGAAGAGTACCTCTCTTTACTGCCCGCCGGCCCTGTGCAACGATTAACAATAATAACAATGTAATAATCTGCATCGAATATCGCGAATGCAATCATGGAAACACGACATGATAAAATTGTTTTTAAAAAAAAAGTCAAAAGCAAATGAAACTAAAAATACCTCTTTATCAATAAGTGCTGTGTGTGTCTGTGCTTCAGCCTCATTACAGTTAACAGAGCGCTGCAGGGTGTAGATCACATGGTCGTACGAGTGGTGCTCATCGTTGTACAGTACACAGTAGTATGCATTGTCTTTTGTCCTGCATGGTTGAAGACATGATCATAGTTAAGTTGAGTGCTTTGCATATGAATGAATGTATTTGCATGTGATCAGACAGGCTGTACCGAGGCTGGAGTTCCGCTGACAGCTCCGAGTTCTCCTCCCACACCAACAATTCTGTGACGTAGTGCAGCAGCCCCCGGAACAGCTTCTCAGCACGCTCATATATCTCAGGCTCCAACAAACACTCATCCTGCACAAAATGAGAAAATCACACAAGGCTAAATTTTCATATTAGAGACATTTATTATACTTTTGTGCAAAAAAATACATTTTTTTTCATTGACATTAACATTGAACCTGGAGTGACTGAATAAAATCGTTGCTATGATTGTTTTTTTCTAATATTGTAACTTTCCAAGATTAAGACACTTAGAAGAAACTGACCTTCAATAACAACTTTAAACTTTGCCTAAACTGAAGCTAGCATGACTCTGACAAAGTATGTTATGATAAACTTCCCCATTTCCTGTGTCGCCAGCAGTGACTCTCGAATATGACAAGGAAGTGGTCAAAATATTTGGCTTAATAAGAGCTTCAGTAGCTACTGGTTCAGTAAAGTCAATATCAAATTCCCTGAGGGCAAACATTCCACATTGCAGCTAAGTATTTCATACAAATGTCCGACATTCGACACACAAACCAAACAAATCATACAGCGAGTCTGTGTATTTACACCGGTCTCTACGTCACACTACTGTGTGAGAACAAGCACTGGAATCCACCAAGATCTAAACAACAAGGGATCTAAAACAGCGTGTTCAGTTTTTGGGATGCTTTCATGTGTCACTGCCTGTTAAGCACTGGTCCGGTTCTGGTGTAGAAAACACAAAGCAGCCTCTCAGTGATGCCTCTGTTAACAGAAGCACCTGTGTTTACGGAAACAGGCACAAAGCTGTCACGCTGTACTTCTGCTCAAAGCCCAGCAAGATCTTATCCGTGGAAAACCCGATCGGCAAAGAAAAGCCTGGCAAACAACTGCCGAACGGTGACAACCAATCATCAAATGCAGTATGGTAGGAGAAGGTGTAAACTGAATACATCCCTGCACAGTTTTCCACCAGCGTTCACGCATTCAATCACCCTCCAAATCTTTTAACCTCCTAAGTTGGTGCAGGTCAACGCAGCGCTTTTCTTTCCCGTTTCCGGAACGAAAGCTACAGCCAAGAGAGCAGCCTCCAGGACTTAGATGGGAAAATAAGCATTCTGGGGTTCACTGACTCAGAATGGGACAAGTACGCCCCTCCCACATCCCTCTTTTCCGCTCTATTATGTAACTCACCGTCACCATGGCAGTGGCAGCCCCTGGGTCGTGTTTGGAGCAACAGGGGCCGATCTTCCAGGCTTCTTCGTCCCCACAATCGCAGAAGCCCCCGCCTGATGACGCGTGCATCTGGGAAAAAAAGTGCACATACTATATGTCACTGAGGGCAAGTACTGGATACACAGAGCAGCAATTAAATTATACAACTGTTCTTTAACTGTGGGAATATGTTATTAAACAACACTTGGGTTCCAACGAGAAAGGCCAAATACAAGTCTGACAATGAATTAATCAAGCATAGCACTTAGTGTACTGAGAAATATGCTGAGTTTTTTCTTGAAGTTTAAGAGGCGAAGGGGAGGGTAATAAAGCTGTTGGGAGTCTGTGACAGACTCGTAATTGACAAAAGCAAAGTTTAGTGCTTTAGTATGAGTGGGCCAATTCAGAGATGTCAAATCAGAGCAGAAATCCCCTGAGGAGTGACATTCTATTTTTCCCATCTATACAGGGGGAACAATCTGACTGTGACCGACTAATATACTCAAATAAACATTTAAATGTCTTTTTTTTTTTTTTTAAGTTAACTTTTATATTGACACTAACCTTGTAACGATGGCTTTTGTGCACGCTATCCTGGAAGCAGTCCATGCACATGATGCAAGTGGGATCGATTGCACAATCCCTGCAGAAAGGTTGAAGAGGATTTGTTACTTGATGGAGCAAACGTCGACAAAAGCTAAAGACGTCCCACTCCAGTGCCTGTATAAATCATTCCTGCATCAAAACAAATGTATTTAATTCAAAGTGAATATCCAGTGTCAAGTAGGAGTGGGCAATCTGACAATTTGAGATTGTAACCAATATTGCAGACACCCACAATACACTTTCTGGGCAGGTCACAGACATACTTGAACAAACTAATCGAGCAATGTAGGCGACAAGATGACTGTACTGATTGGGCAAAGTGGGCTCTTTTTTGGGTGACACATTGTAATAAATGGAACATCAGCTATAGCTAGATGATGAGCTTGAGCCAAGAACAAACAGTCTGTCTCAATACAGTTACAGTGCCTTGCCAATTCATAGTAAATATCTAACACATCACTGACCTGTATTATTTTTAATTATGTAAAAATGTACTAGTGATATCTTAAATACAACTCACGCTGACCTGGAACGTACATGAACGTTTTGATTTGAGAAAAACTAGTGCAAAAACTGATAAACGAACAGCTCCACATATCTATGTGAGTGACTTCACATCATTCAGGTCTACTCACAAACTGACTGCCCGGCACTGAAACCTGAGAGGGTCTACCCATTAACTATTCATTTTTAACACTTAGCCTAAATTATGTGGGGTTGTTGTGTGATTAGACTGCTACAGAACTAAAACCTATTGAGCCCAAACTATTTCTGCCAAAAGCACTTAATGATGTGAAACAGTCTTTATGTACTGTCAGAATATTCCTGTCTCTGGCTTTACGTCGCATCCAGAAACCCCAGGTACCAGCAGGGCTGATATTTTTTGATACCTAGATTCCGTACCTAAATATCAGCGCAAATATTAGTCACTGATAAAAGCAAATAAAGATTCTGTACTTTAACATATCTACTACTATTTTTGCTGTCATTGCTTATTTATCGCAAGAGATCAGAGGGTCTATTCAGACCTGCAGGAGTAGACAGTCTCTCCCTCTTTGAAGACACGTCCACAGAGCTGGGAGGAGGTGCAGGCCTGCTTGAGCTTCTCCAGACCCTCCTGAGGATCCTCTCCAAACAAGAAACACTCCAGAGGATGGAAGAGTCTGCTCTGCATGAGCTCCTCCTCCTCCTGGGGGCTGTGCTCCGTCTTCAGGCAGAAGATCTGAGGCACCTGCTCCTTCAGGTAGCGGAGCAGCTCCGCCCTGCTGTCTGCAGCCTCCAGCCATTCCTGCGGGACAAAAGGGAACAAGGTCATGACTGGTTTTGTGATGACTCACATCTGACTCCACCGAGTGAAACAAACTCTTCTCATAGTGGTGCCCAGATAAATATTTGCCTTTTTCGCACTGCGTCGTGGTACAGAACAGATCAATCAATCAATTTTGCTGACTGCTGATGCAACCGGGTGCGCTTTCACATTGTTAAGGGAGGTAAACATGCACCACAAAAATAACACAGCTGTTACACTTACACTTCCTGTGCTGGACTGGCAGAGGAATCAAAAACCACTATATGCATGGGGTTGTTTTATAATGGTGAGGCAAAAATCTATGACACACTAATGACTAGTATTAGTACTATCATTATTTTTCACAATATATGTAAGAGCACAAGTTAAAAAGCAGTGTTGCTTTGGTTTCCATTGAAAAATCTTATGAGAAAACTGAAGCTGAACTTTGGCACTTTATTGTGTTTAGTTCTAAAATAGTTAGTGTGAATGACACTTGGACTGACTCCATCAAATATGTGATTGTTTTATGGCTCATGTTCTACCCCTTTTGTATGTTTCTATTTATTTTGGTGCCATGCTGGCAGCAAAATTTACTATAGCTTTTTCAATTGGTTTTTAATGCATGGCAACTCATGTCCAGGCTCTTTGTACAAAAGCAATCACCAAAATACCAAAGGATGGAGATTAACACAACACAGAGGCCACTGCTACATTTACCCCGACTGTGTTATCGACTCTAACAGGCCCCGAGTCCAAAACAAACAATACAGTCACTGTAGGTGAGCAATAAATGCAGTATCCTCTGCAGAGACATTTTAACCATTTAGGTAGCTAGCACATGAGCTAACTACGAACTATAGCCTGGTGGGCAGACGCCGTTTAACTGCACAGTCACACTATATGGTACAGATTAATTAACAGGTTATACTTCAGTGTTTAGTCCCTGAGTCTCGGTGACCACTGTCAGCGATATTTGCTATTTGAAAATCGTACCTTGCTGAGCTCCAGTCCGTCTACAGATTGCTCACCCTCCGCCATATTCCATTTGCCGTAAAGGAGGAAGCGTCAGTTGGAGACTGTTCCAGTTGTAACGGGAGAGCTTTTGCGACGCTATCAGGCTATAATAAAAACAGTCCTTTGCGGATCGGTGTCTTTGTGTGGAGCAGTCACATTGCTCTGTGTGGCCCACACAACCGCAGATTTCAATGATGTCGCAGGTTTAAATGTCCAAATTCGCCAGTGGAGTTTTGACTGGAGCTGATGCGACTGTAGGAACCCCCCCGGCCGCTAGAGGGCGCAGGCCGAGATCCTATCTCCTTTTCACGGTGATGAAAGCAGCGGGGCTAGAGGTCAGAGTTGAATGTTTGACAGAAAGCTGAATATGGATTCCATATTTCATGAGAAAGTAAGTTAAAAACCTTTAATTCAAAGCGTTTAGCTACAGAAAATTCGCCGTGTTCACTTTGAAACCCTTGAACCTTCTAGCGGCGGTTTGTTTACCGGCGCTACCTGAACGGTGTTGGGAGATTTGTGGTGGTGTTTGGCAGTATTGTTGTCCAGATAGCTAAGATGCTAACTGAACCTGCTTGTCAGAGATTATAAAAAGTTTCTTTGCAGCTAGCGGTATCAAAACCGAAAGCTTTGCAACAACCGCAAGCACGTTATGTTGTATCATGTTAGTAAACAAACTGGCTCAACATAGCTGTCTGGACTTTTTACATTAAGAGCAGTTGTACGTGAGTTAGCTGTATGTAGCTCTACTAGTGTGTGGATGCTATCGTGGGGAAAGACCCATAAAAGTGCACTATCATCTTATTCTATGTTCATAAAGCTAACAAAGTGTTTTAAATTAACCTATTTGATCGTGTGTCTTAACAGTAACTAATCCTTTACTTTGTAGCAAGAGGGCTCTCTTTGCGCCCAACACTGTCTCAACAACCTCCTGCAGGGTGAGTATTTCACTCCTGTGGATCTCTCCTCCATCGCTCATCAGCTGGATGAAGAGGAGAGAATGAGGATGGCAGAGGGAGGGATGGCCAGCGAGGAGTATAGGACCTTTTTACAGGTTAGGACACAGGTGATGGTGAATGTCAGTGCAGCAGCATGTTTATTACACTCCACTGCCAAATACTCACTTTATGATCTGTAACTTTGTTTTTAGCAACCATCTGGGAACATGGACGACAGTGGGTTTTTCTCAATACAAGTGAGTTTCAGATTCACTTTATTGTTACTTAATAACAGATCCACAACCACAAAAGGTTGGTGATATCATTTTTCTTTCATCCTATTCCTTTTAGGTAATTAGCAATGCTCTGAGGGTGTGGGGCTTGGAGCTAATCCTTTTCAACAGCCGGGAGTACCAGAGCCTGATGATCAATCCAATGTAAAGTTTCATCGTCAATATTTTATTTTATGATCTCTTTATCTGTGTATTCACAGAACTTTTTGACAGTTTAAGTTGATGGTGACAGTCATTGCTGCTTTCATGTTTCAGAAATGAGAACGCCTTTATTTGCAACTACAAGGAGCACTGGTTTACTATACGCAAACTTGGACAACAGGTATGAGGCACTTATCGACATCGTAAACAAGTGCAATTCAGTTGTGCTTTCGCTGATGACTCTGTTTTGTTTTTATCGCAGTGGTTTAATCTGAACTCACTGTTGACTGGACCAGAGCTGATATCTGACACCTATCTAGCACTTTTCCTTGCGCAGTTACAGCAAGAAGGTATTGTGAAACTGACCTTTATTCATGGTATGTTTGCATATTGCAATGCAGAAAAGTTTATAAACGTTGTCTTTGTGCAGGTTATTCCATATTTGTGATCCGAGGAAACCTCCCTGAGTGTGAAGCAGAGCAGATCCTTGGGATCATGAGAGTGCAGCAGCAGCAGCGGCCAAGGCTTATTGGAGAAGAGGAGGCCCAGACAAGTGCAGGGTATGTACTATATATGCAGACACCACAAAGTAGAGGACCCATAAATTACTTAGAAATTAATATCTTAGTTTAGATTTATGGTTGAAGTTGATTAAAAATAAACTGATTAAGCCTTTTACTGTGAGCAGCAGGCCAGCAGCTCTGGCCCAGACGGAGATGGGCTTTGGTGTGGAGGATGAGGTCGTGGATGAAGATGAAGAGCTTAAAAAAGCTCTGGCACTCAGCAGACAGGACATAGATGTGGAAGACGAAGAAGCTGATCTTCGCAGGGCCATACAGCTCAGCATGCAAGGTAAAGGTTGAGTCATCGGGAGTTTTTATTTTGTGTATTGTTTTCTTTAGTTCTATGAATTAGTCCTTATGCATGCCTCGCATCAATGCGCCAGATCATTTGCAAACATTTTGAGTAGTATTCCAAGTTGTAATTAATATCATAGTTTTGAGCATATGTTTATCATAATTTTTGTGAAAGAAAAATTATATTTACAAATGTCAATACTGAAAATTGTGGCTTTGGTTGCAATATTATAGGAGCAGTGATGAGCAACAAGTCCTCAGAATCTGAAATGGGAAATGTGAAATCTGGGAGTGCTGCAGGAGGACAGAAAGCAGGCCAGAGTGAGACACTCACAGCTGAGGAACTGCGGAAGAGAAGACAAGCCTACTTTGATCGGTGGGTTTAACTGCATGACTGATGACTACTGTTGGTGGGGTGGATAGTGCGATTAACACTGCTTTGTGATTTATGATTATCAATTTTATGGTGTTACTGTGTTTTACATTAAATTGAAACATAATTGTGATGGAGGATTTTTGAGGTCACAAGTTGTGTTCCCTAAGTATTCATGATGCAGCATCCCCCTCCTTGGAATGAACAGAAAATGAATTGATTTTGATACAGATTCTGTCTGTTGACTTCTCAGGCAGCAGCAACAAGCTCAGCCGAACATTCCTCAACAACCAGACACAAAATCGACAAGTGGCTCAGGTAAGTAGATCTGTAATCATGAAGCAGATTATTTAATGAATTTTATCGAAAGGCCAGAGGAAGACATGAAACATACTCACTTAAGCCCTCTTCACTCTTCTAGGATCAGTAAACACTGGAGAGGAGGACCAACAACAGAAGCCCAGCCAGTGAAGAAGGTGTGAAAGGTTTTCCTGTGTTGTTTACCAGCTGCCTGGATTGGCAACCCCATACAGGGGTAGCTTTGCTCCCTCCTCTAACCTTTTGCACATGCGAACAAAAGGAAAGTCAGGAAAGGCTGACACGTTTCCCCCTGGTTAGTTCGCTGACAGGCTATAGAGAAGAGAACAACGACAAAGAAAAGGCAGCAGTTAGTCTAATCTAACTCACTGAGGCACTGAGGCTGGGAAAAGGGTGACCACAGAACTCATGATGCAGTTTAATCCAAGTTTGCAATTGCCTTTTTACCATGGCGCCTTCTATTTCTATTGTGTACTGTCTTTTTTTTTATTCTCGTTTTTCCTCTGGAAGAGATGGAAAGGAATCTTCAGCATACAAAGGGTGTGTTTACTGGAGTGGGATATGAGTGTTGTGTTAAAGCCACAGGAGACCAATGCTAAGACAACAGATAAAAGTTTGATAGATAATGACTGAGCCTCCTTCCTTTTATATTGGACTTGTGTTAAGATGCAATTCCAACGCCTGCCCCACCAAAACATCCATCGTAGTTTTGAAATAATTTCTTGCCGCAACGTACCGAATTATCTTTTAGCCAGTAGCACTAACACGTGTGGGTCATTTATTCCCAACTTCATCAATTATTTTACCTGTGAGTGAAAGAGTGAACTCTTAAGGTATTTAGACAACAACATATTTTGATGTTGTGGCTTTGTTTTTACCTTTTTGAGTGTATAAGTAGGCATAATAAAAAGAAAGTGAGATTCCACCGCTCACAAACACTTAATTTAAGGGTGTTTTGTCCATTCTGGATGGAGAGCGAGCAACTTGATAATTCCATAGAGCTATTTCCCGAATCGAAGATACTTTTGCGTGATGCATATTTTCCATATCTTGTCCAAGATAAGTTGACGTGTAACAGGGAACAAAGTAGAAATCTGTTAACATCAGGGAACTGCAACCCGACACATAAATACATAGTTGATGTTTCCAGCACAGTATGATCAAATTAAAAACCAAATTAAGTCTGACATGTCCAACAGGCCTACCTTGTATTTGACTGCATCTGTTGTTTTTTCCTCATCAGTATTTGTCATGAACCGGTTAAAGACATGTATTAGGAACAGAAACAGCTGATGATTTTATTCTTGTATGTTACAGCCCACAAAATAATTGTTTGATTGCACTGATTTGACTTGTTCTGTATTCCAGTCATACTTAGATCGACGTTTACACACGTTGTAGTTGTACAAAATTATATTCATTTGCACTGAGGTTGTCATGAATTAAAGGGCAATTCCAGTATATAAACCGGGGCCCTATTTATTTTCCTTTTTTTTTTTTTTTTTTTTTTACATATTTTGAGGTCTAAATGAGTACTAGGTACAAAAGTTTTGGAACTGGTCCAGTTGATTACCTCAGTTGGCAGCCGCAAAACATCCCGTAATGGCTGCCACCTAATCCTTAAAGGTAAAAGTAAGTCCTCAAGAGTGCCTGTTTTTGTCACCAACAGGTTTAGATTATTATTCAAAGCGCCTGAAAAGGATCCTTACAGAGATGAGAAGTCAGATCCTATGTAATTAAGCTGAAACAACTATTATATTGTTCTGTTCTAAAGCAACACAAAAGCAATAATTTGACTTTGCAGAACGCAGGAGTTGCTCATCTGCTGTGGCCTCGATTGGTTGTTTTGTGTGTGTTATTCTGTGACTTCTATGTTACTTCAACACGTTAGTTCGGAATTGCCAACCAACATGTTGAAATACCAAAAGAAAATAGGGCTTGGGTTTAAAAATACTGCAATTACCCTTTAAAGCTATGGAATTCATTGATGGATTGATGACCTAACAGTAAAATAGTGCGAATGAAGGATGACTGTTATTCAACCTCATACTTAACACGATCTAAAATCCAAAGAGAAAAAAACAAAACGTCAAAAAACATGTCACCATGTGTGAAATTTGAAGTGTGCATTTTATTCTTTTTTTTTCACTTGTTTCTGATGACAGCTTGGTTTAAATCCCTCTTATTTCCCTCTACAAGCTTCCGTTCAGACCTCAAAACCAAAATCTGGTTGCAACACACAATGCCGATGAATAGACCACATTACAGCATTAAAACAGTGACATTAGTTTATGGTTGTTTGTTCTGGGTGACCGCATGGATATATCTTGATGCTTCCACTAAAGTATTGGATGTCATAAAAAACTTTTGACTTCTCATGCTGGATTGACCTCCAAGAAGATTCCATGATTTCATTACCGTGTTTGTTTCCTTTGAATCTGTTGGGCTTTTTTTCTCTTTTCTATTTAAAATGCACTTGTAAAAGAGTATAAAGTGTTGGTAGCTGGATTTTAATCCTGACATTGTTTTCACTCACTACATTCTTACAGTAAGTACTCATCATTTCTGTTATATTTCACATTACCATAGCACATTCTTTCCTTCAATGTATTAGGTCTTGTTCCAGGATTAAAGTGACATTCACTCCACCGGAAGTTTCTCCTGTCTCATTTTTTAAAAATATTTTACATTAAAGGGACACTTCACCTCAAAATCAAAAGGACATTTTTTTTCTTAGCTGTATTGCTTTTTATCCATCTTGATTGTTTTGGTGTGAGGTGCAGAGTTTTGGAGATATCGGCCTTAAAGATGTCTGCCCTCTCTTAGATATTTTAGAAAAAGATCAGCTTTTGGTGCTCAAGGAACCAAAAACATACATTTGAAAAACTGTCCGGAGCAGTTTGATGGCAGTGACCTACCAACTGCGTCTACCATCACTGCGAAGAAGGAAGCGTGCATCTACTCATGGACTGGAGGTTAGCTAACATCACAGCTCATCCAAGGAGAATGCCATTAATGTTTACATCCTACCATGTTACGAGCAAAAGTCTCTCATCCATGAGTAGATACACACCACAGTGTAGTGTGGTAGAAAGAATGCTTCCAACAAGGCTCACAAAAGGTCTGTGGATTAACTTGAACAACCGGGTCATGATTTTCTGGAAAGAGACATTGCTGTTGACATTATGAAATGATTTGTTTTTGGCACTTTGAGCACCACAAAGTTCCAGTATATTGGAGAGAGGGCAGACATATGTAAAACTTTGGACCATAGAAATAACCCTCAGGAGCACACCAGGCTCGACTCATTTCATCAGCAGATCGGAGTCTTCAATTAGCTGATTGGTCGAATCAGGTGTACCTTTGATTGGTTGGAACAAAAGCCTGCAGCCGCACAAGCCTGTATGGAATAGTTTGGACATAATCCATAACGTCTGGAAAAGGCACTGAATGTCTGAAAAACAGCTCTGACGCCATTGGGAGCAGCACAACTTCACTGTTAATGAGTAACGCACAGAGCACACTTGCACTTTGTATCCCCAAATAGTAGATGGAGATTCCGCACATAATCTTGGCCCAGCTGAATGGTACGTATGACAGCTCTTTAATCTTGGAAAAAAATTTTCTCGATCACGAGTATGAATTGCATTTTAAACCTTCTTCAAGTTATTTATGAGATCTTAGTATTTGTAGATGCGTCATTGTGTTACTATTTTATAGTGCTTTTTTTAAAACAATCTATTGACGTCTATCTGTTTGCGTGTTTCAGTTTGAGCCCCCATACCTTTCTCAGACTCCAAACATGGTGGTACACAAAATGAAGATGGGATTTATTCCCATCGTAACCTTCATGTGCTTCCTCGCTCCCCTCCAACAAGCACACGCTCCGAGCGCCACCATCGCAGATCTTTCCTTCAAAAATATGGACTTTGCAATGGAGCTTTACAGAAAAATATCCAGCTTCCATGACAAGAACATCTTTTTCTCACCTCTGAGCATCTCTACCAGCTTTGCCGCTCTCTTAATGGCTTCCGACGGTGTCACACGCGATGAAATGCTCAGGGGACTCAACCTGGAGCAGCTGGAGCAAGCTGACCAGCCAGAACTCATCCCAAAACTCTTTCAGCTCCTCAATGAGAACATCACACAGAATGGATCGCTGAAACTGGACCAAGGCATGGCCCTCTTCATGGCCCCGCAGTTTGAGGTGCAGAATATGTTTGAGGACCAGATCAAGGAGTTTTTCAGTGCTGACATCAAAAGCGTAAACTTTGGCGACACAAAAGGGGCTATCCGCTTCATCAATGAGTATGTCAAGCACAGGACTCATGACAAAGTGACAGAGATGATTTCCAGCCTGGATTCAGCGACCAAACTCATGTTAATCAACACCATTTTCTTCCAGGGTAAGTCAAAGCACACTGAACTCCATTTGCCTTTTGACCGTTGACCTACAGTGTACACAATTAAACTAACAGTAATGTTTTCTATGCAGGAGCCTGGCAGATGCCTTTCAATCCCAATTTCACTGAGAGTGCGCCCTTCTACATCGACAACTACAGCGTTGTGCAAGTACCGATGATGTTTATGGAGGATAAGTTCTACATGATGGAAGACATTTCTCTGGGTGCCAAAGGGCTGAAGCTTCCATACCAGGAAGGCGTTTCCATGCTTATTCTGCTGCCCAAAAAAGGCGTGGACTACACTGTAATAGATGAGGAGATCACAGCTGAGAAGTTCCTCAGCTGTATCAAAAAGCTGCAAAAAATGTAAGTTCTAAAACTTGTCTTTACCCTCTCTACCATTCATTCTTCTGCATTCTGTTCTTATTTCTGTGTGGTGCACTCTGTAACATCTGCTTCCAGCAACATACTGTAAGTCCAAAGACAAAATATCAAAAAGTGAGTGTTCTTGGCATGTCTTGTTTACAGCAAACTGGAAGTCCACATTCCCAAATTCAAGATGGAGCAGTCTTACTCCCTCCACAACCTTCTTCCAGAAATGGGCATGGCCAGCGTCTTCAGTAATTCAGCAAATTTGACAAAGCTGAGTAAGAGCGGCCGCCTCAAAGTGTCAGAGGTTAGTTGTTTATTATTTTTTTATTTCACCATGTTGGAAACTCTAACTTCACAGATGATGAACTTTATATCTTGTTCGTAAAATCACAGGTGCTGCACAAGGCTGTGATCGAGGTGGATGAGACCGGGACAACTGCTGCAGCAGCCACAACAATTGGCATTACTCCATTTTCCTTACCCAGGACCTTCACTGTCAACAAACCGTTCTTCTTCTTCATTTACCATGAAGACACAAACTGCGTGCTGTTCATGGGCAGGGTGATCGACCCCACCAAAAACTAGCAGTCATGACTGTGCTGTGCTCACACATGACATTGTGTTTATTCAGGCTTTTGGAGGGCTATTTACATGCATTTTTCTAAAAATTTAAATGTATCTTGAAATGCTTGTGCTGGTCTTTTCTGAAAGCCTATCTATACAGTTAGTGCTACCTATTAAAAAAAATAAATGATGTCAGTGTGCCTTTCATTTGAATTTATTAAAATAAATTCATTGTTTCTTAAATAACATTGTCAATACCAAATGAGGTCATTGTTGGGTCTATGCATGTGAGCATTACAGTAATTGAACCACTTTCCACATAATGAGTAAATGAACGAATGACCTAAATTGCAGTCGTCAGTTAAATGCAACAGTACCAGTACTGATACTTTATAGATAAGCCACAATAATAATAACTTTAACAGTTTTAAATAATCATAACTGCACAATTGATTATTCTCAAAACCAATAACCAGTGACTTTTACAATGTATTACTTTATGTTCCCAACCTGGCAACATTTTCTTTGCTGCTGATTACTAAAGCCATAACTTACATTCTATAAAGCTTTTAATACGGGTTGTTCCACTCCTAATAAGACTTCTCCCTCTTCTAACACTGGCTCAGTCAGATCAGATATGTGTGAAAATATATATTTTTTTTTTCTGAATCATTTTAGTAAATGACCAACAGGGGCTTGGATGATTCAAAGATACTGTATTGTCTTGCTGATAAAACGGGATTTGACTCAAACAAACAGCAGCAGGGACAGCTTGTTACCCTCGCTGAAGAGCAAATAAGCATGAGTAATATAAATGCAACTGCAGCAGCCTGCAGGACAGAAATCACTGTTCCTTCTTTTTGGACTGATAAAGTTTTTCAAACCACGTGATCAACACTGTCATGGCGGCGCCCTCGTGTCATGCGTGGCTGTTATCGTTTGTAGCTGTATTTTGACATTTCCAAACACCACGTTGGATAAAGGTAACGCTTTTTAGATAGTGTTTACTTATAGGCGTTATTTACTTGTCTATGCTTTCATATATTCATTGTATTTGATAGTTTAAAAGCAGTTTATACATAAGTTAGCTAGCTGGAGTTCTTCGGTACTGTAGCTGCTAGCTGCTAACTTCAGACATACGCTTTAACAGCTCACTTTTAAAGAGACGAATCACTAGGAAAATGAAGACGAAGAAGATGAAGCCGAAAGCCAAGCTGTCCTCTGGGCTTTTAAAGCGAGCCAAACGGAGCATCCATATGAAAGGCAGCTGGAAAGCTGTGGAGCTTGATCCCAGCATCTTCTCCGAGGAGGGCATGGAGGGTCTGGTGTGCTTTGAAGAGCTGACAAACTACCGCCTGGTAGACTCCGAGAAGGCTGCAGCCAAAGCAGAAAGGGAACAGATGAAGAAGGAGAAGCAGAAAGAGAAGAGGAAGGAGAAGCAGAAGGAGAAGAAGAAGCAGGCAAAGAAAAGAAAAGCCAGCGAGGCAGAGGAGCAGGCTGGGGAGAAGGTGGATGCGGAGAGCAAAGATGGAGAGCAAACAGCTGAACCAGCCAAGAAAAAAACCAAAAAGAAGAAGAAAAACAAGAAACCAAATGCAAAGGAATCAGCCCAACCGAATGACATTTCTGCAGAAGTTACACAGGAGGATGTAGCTGCAGAAAAGGAGGGAGGGGAAGATGAAACGGCTAAAGACGACGCTGTAAAGGAGACAGCCATTAGCCAAGACCCTGATGCTCAATCAAAACTTGCAAAGAAGAACAACAAAAAGAAGAAAAGGAAAGCAAAGCAGCAGGTAACAGAGGATACAGTCCCAGTCCCAGTCCCAGAGGCAGAGCCAAGCCAGGGGTCTTCATCAGAACTTCAGGCTCTGGAAGAAGACAAAACAAACCAGGAGTCTACGTCAGAACCTCCCGCTCTGGAAGAAGAGAAACCAGCCCAAGATAAAGTGACGAAGCCAATCAAAAAGCAGCAAAAGAACTGGACAAATGCAGCACTTTGTGGCTCTAATGACAAAAATGCTGATGTGAGTGCATGGAAGGACCTGTTTGTTCCCTCCCCTGTGCTAAAGGCGCTGAGCAGTCTTGGATTTGCTACACCGACACCTATTCAAGCCCTGACTTTGCCTTCCGCTATCAGGGATCGTATGGACATCCTGGGGGCAGCTGAGACGGGTAAGATAAAACACCTTTTGCTTTTTTATCTTGTAACAGTCTGAACTCTGCATATTTCCTTAAGTGAAGCTGAAATGAGCGCTTTCATTACAGGAAGCGGGAAGACAATGGCTTTCGGCATTCCCATGATCCACACAATCCTGGAGTGGAGGAACAGTTCAGAAAAGCCTGTTGATGACGACACTAAAGCAGCCACACAGGTGGAGAGTTTGTATTTACCTGCTGTGGAGGAGTCCACACAGGAGGAGACGGAAGAGGCAGCTGAATCCACAGTAGAAGGGGATGATGAGGAAGACACAATAGCTGATGAGGAAGGCGGTGATAGCATCACGGGGCAGGATCAGTCTGACACAGATGAGCGTGATAGTGAAGATGACGATGAGAGGCTAGGATGTGTTCAAGTAATTGAAAATCCAGAGTTTGACTTTGATCAGGCTGCTGAAGGAGAAGGACAACCTGCTGGTAGTCGAGGTCAACCTCTGCTTGGGCTGGTGCTCACTCCCACCAGAGAGCTGGCTGTGCAGGTCAAACACCATATTGATGCAGTCGCAAAATTCACAGGTAAGTCATTAAAGATTTATGAGTAGTTAAACAGAATTATGAATAACAGTATGCTCAAGATGTTTCTGCTGTGCAGACATCAAAACGGCGATCGTGGTGGGTGGAATGGCTCAACAGAAGCAAAGACGGATGCTGAAGCGAAGACCAGAGATCATTATTGCCACTCCAGGACGTCTGTGGGACTTGATCAAGGAGAAACATCCGCATCTGATGAACTTGAGACAGCTCAAGTAAGTCACAGTGTGCACTTTTGTCTACTATAATTGGGTGTTCAAATTCAGTATTGCTTTGTGGATGTAACTGTAGCATCACAGATAAATGATCAAATTGAGTAAAGTCAAGGGCATCCCACTGTACTGCATTACATCGGGCAAAGGTAATCTCACACACTGAACAAAAAATACAATAACTTAAAATAATGTAGTATAACTTTTGTTCATTTAAATATTTTTCTAATAATTTACTTTTCGGAACAAATCAGCAAAAGCCCCATAAAAAAGGATTTTAAGTAATGAGCCATAAGTTTCTGGAACAGGGTGTTGGTGGATCTTTTTTAAAAACTCAGTTCAATTTTCAGGCCAAAAAGGTCCGGTCATAGTCTTAAAGGTGCACTATGTAGTTGTGGGGAATACATTTTAATCAGAAGAGAAAGATCTTCATTGACTGGTGTTTCCTTTTATGCCTAAACAAACTAAATAAACAAACTTAATAAAATGTTTATAGTTCAAGTAAATTGCCATGTAATTACCGGTGCGTGAATAGGTTTAAGATAATAATCCAGGGTATCCATGGCATTGACTTACTAACATCCACGTCCTGTGGGGCCTCAAGTACAATATCATCAGCGGAAGCCTCAATAAAGCCAAGAAAACTAGCATTGACTGCCGGCATATTATTGCTATTTGGAGGAGGGGTCCCTGTGCAATCACTTCCAAACAAAAAGCCAGACTACAGCAGCAAAATATTTGTTGAAAGCCAAAAAGATACCAGAGGTTGGTACTTTGTTTTTTATTCAATTTGACTTCTTTTCAGAGTCTGAGTAGGAGCTTGTATCCTCAGTAGTATGCCGACAGCTGTGGATGCAATTGTGCAGTTGCATCTAAAGCACCTAAATGTTGAATGCCACAAAGCCTATCTTCCTCTTTGTTCAAAAACCCTGCACAATGCATGTTTTATTCTGACCTCTTAACAACAGATGGAAAGAGGGATATCAGAAGTGAGATGAATATTTCAGTGATATGAATAGATATAGGAATAGATATGGCTTGTTTATCATCAACTACTCTTGGTTGTGTTGTTCTACAGGTGCCTGGTCATTGACGAAGCAGATCGCATGGTTGAGAGAGGCCACTTTGCAGAGCTGGAGAGTCTGCTGGAGATGCTTAACACGGTGCACTTCAACCCCACGAGGCAAACCTTTGTGTTCTCAGCCACACTGACCATGGCTCGCAGCCTGCCCACCCGCCTCCTGCAGAAAAAGAAGAAGAATCTGGATCAGAGGACTAAGCTGGAAATTCTCATGGAGAGAGTGGGGATCAAGTCCAAACCCAAAATCGTTGACCTCACCAGGAAGGAGGCGACTGTTGAGACCCTGATGGAGACACAAATCCACTGTCAGAAGGAGGAGAAGGACTTTTTCCTATATTACTTCTTGCTCCAGTATCCTGGCCGCACCATGGTCTTTGCCAACAGTATAGACTGTATCAAGAGACTCAACTCCCTGCTGGTTATCTTGGACTGCACTCCGCTGCCTCTTCATGCCAACATGCACCAGAAACAACGCCTTAAAAACCTGGAACGGTTTGCTGAGAGGGAGAGGTGAGTTTTGCAAGTACTTGCTGCAGGAGCCTGAGGGTATTTGTCTTAAGCTGGGACTTCATTTTGTATCTACCTATGGTGAAATATAAAAATCTATTGACTGCAATTGAGTGCCTAACAAGTCTACCTTGTATGAGCGAAAAAGGCCTTAGTGTTTCCGATGAATAATTCCATCGCTAATGTAGATGTCCAGAATATATTCTGTAGTTGTGCAAATGGAAGTAAGTCCTTCCAATAGTGCAATTTTATTTAAATTATCACTCCTCAGAGGGAAGGGTGTGGTGATGACACGAGTGCACCTTGACTTGTCTGAACATGTGCTTGTATTGCTGCCATCTTGGCAAAGAAATACAGAACTATAATCATTCATCACATTGTGATGTACTTAATGTAAGATCAGAATATTAATTTGTCAACTTTTAATTAACGGTTTGTTTATTCAGATATGGAAAAAATAATATTTCCATGTTTGTATTATTACCTCATTAATATTGTAAATCTTAAAATTCTGAGTTCGAATTTCCTTTCCAAAATTACATAGTGCCCTTTTTAATATTCTGTAAAAATGTCATTCGCAGTTGTGTTCTGCTAACTACTGATGTGGCAGCAAGAGGACTGGATATCCCCAATGTTCAGCATGTTATTCACTACCAGGTAAGCTGTTGTCTATACAATTTATAATTTTGGATGCCAGTTACTTGGATTCCAGTGACAACTGTCTCCTATAATCAGCTATCCTAATTAACGCAAACACTGACTAGGTTCCCAGGACATCTGAGACGTACGTCCATCGGAGTGGCAGAACAGCGAGAGCCACCAAAGAGGGTCTCAGTTTGCTGCTAATAGGCCCAGACGACATGATGAACTTCAAAAAGATTTACAAGACTCTTGGGAAGGACGAGGAGCTTCCCATGTTCCCCATAGAGGCCAAATGCATGGACGCAATCAAGGTGAGATCCAGGACTACATTGTGCCTTAATGACACATTCAAAGAGCTTCTATTAGATAGTTTATTGCCCGTTTTTCCTCTATAGGAGCGAGTAAACTTGGCCAGACAGATCGAGAAGGTCGAGTTCCACAACAGCAGAGAGAAGCACCACAACTCCTGGTTCAGACAGGCAGCAGAGGCCCTGGAGGTTGACCTGGATGATGAGCTTTTACTTGGTAAGCAAACCTTTTGTAACATATTCAGTTTATTTAAAAATGTTCAAATACAGACAGCTGAATGCATCGCCTATGTCCACAGGTAGAGCAAAGGATGAAGACGATGAAAGGGAACAGCAGAAGATGGTGAAGGGGATGAAAAAGCATTTGAAGCATTTGGTCTCCCAGCCTGTATTCAAGAATTTGATAAAGACCAAATACCCCACTCAAATGGGAAAGCTGTCCCTGCCTCACATGCCTCGGGCAAGGACAGAAAGTGCCCTCGCCAGCGTTACAATAGAGAAGAATCAGAAGTTAAAGAAAGGTGTTCCACCACAGCAGAAAAAAAAGAAGCAGAAGAAAGGACAGCAGCAGTAACATGTTAATGGAAATGTGTTTTAAAAAGGATTTATGTAGTTTTTACATACATTCTTTGCAACTCATCTAAATACTTCTTGCACAGTGTGCAAAAACTGTATTTCCATATGTTGTTGAATGGCTGTACACTGCAAGATTTTATAAAAATCTGTTTTCATTAAGTGTCTAAAAGCCCAGCAGGGAATCTATTCATCAGTCAATATTCCTGAGTGGAGTCATACTGGATCTCTGGTCAGTGTTGAGGTCGCGGGTAGAGAATGTTATAGTGTGATGTTTTGTAGAGGAGGTGCAGGGAGGGTTCAGCACCCTCTGGAATGATGTGGTGGGCCAGCTGTTCATCGCCTTCCATGGAGACGATGTGAATGCAGATGTCCAGCGCCTGTGACAGAGCTAAAATGTCCACATGGTCACACTCCATGGCCATGGCCTCCACTTCCTGAATGAAGAGAACAAAAACACACAAGTCATTTATATTTGCTTCGCTCAGTTAAAACTTGGACAGTTAAAGATGCTCTACTATTTTTTCACTAGATGGCAGTAACACTTTGTCACTAACTTGATGACAGTAGACTTGCAGATTGGGCGCCTCCACAAAGTTGCAGAAGAAGTCGGCGTGGTTTTGAAGGTGTGCTGAAGTGAGCAGCCTGAGATACTGCACCACGCTGTCAGAGGTCAGGTGTTCATTGAAGAGCCGGAGGAGCGCATCCTCCTGCTCACCGGCCTGACACTGCTCTACAACATAGACCACCTTCAAGAGAACAGTCACTATTAGGTATTTGTCCTGCAACTATATAATAAGCAGCAAGTAGCAGGTTAATATCCCTTAACACAGAGAATAGTAGAAATAATTATTTAAAATGTGGTGCAAAATCAGTGGGATCTCCCTGTTTCATTCAGCTTCCCTCAACAATGTGG
This sequence comes from Sparus aurata, assembly GCF_900880675.1. NCBI lineage: Eukaryota > Metazoa > Chordata > Actinopteri > Spariformes > Sparidae > Sparus > Sparus aurata. The sequence goes on from NC_044202.1 coordinate 14,012,854, forward strand.
ACAATCCTATGAGATGGTAGCTTCAAGGACGTTATAGAATATTAGAAAAGTGACTTCTCCATCCGGAAGATAGTTTGTGAGCCAAAGTTTGCTTTGCAATCAGTGTAATTTTAAGATTTGAGATTGACACACACTTTAAAAACATTTTCATTTATCCAAGTTATTATAACTTTATATATTACATTTTAATACACCCACTTTGTGGGGACAATGATATGGAATACCCAGGAGCCTGAACTGGAGTTTTGAAGGCCTCTTCTTCACAGGGTTGTCTGTTTTTGCCTCTATCACCCGTCTTTAATTGGCTTATCTGTGTGTTATTGTGTTTTACTGCTTGGCATACAATAATTTCTGTATTAATAAGTTCCCAACAAAAAAATACCCCTAATATCTGAGTTTTCATTTATATTTATGAAGATAAAATGCTGTTTTCCAGACGTATTTGAATCCTTGCTTTACTGAATTAATGTTACCTCTTCAGTATTATAAGTAATGTGACTGTGAGAGGACAAGAAATGCATTATTTACGTTGTTGAGGTGGTGCTTGAAGGAACTCTCATCAAATCCCGCAGAAGAAAAGTCTTCGCAGGTCTGAATAATTTTCTCCTTAAATCTGAAAGCCAAACAAAGAGACAAGGCCACACTTTAATTAGAGTCTACTTCTATTTTTGGACGAACGGTAGCAGTGATGATGACTGACCTCTGCAAAGCCCTGGCATTGTGCAGGATCGACTCCAAGTGTGCGAAGCAGAGGGCTCTGTAGAAGCAGTTCCCATCCCCGCGCACTTGTCTCACGGAGGAAAACTGGCTGCTCAGATCCTAACAAAAGGACAATGCGTGTGAATAATAGCACAGGGAAGCATGTAAACACCTGCAATAAGCCTCCCCACCCTGACTAAAAAGCCTACTTTATATTTGGCACCCGGCGTTTGCTCAGGGAACAGCGAAGAAATGTCCTCTGAGCCTGAGACAAGGCAGCCAGCCTCCATCTGTCGAGGAACAAACAGCTTTACTGTCCGCGGGACCGAACGGCAGCTCCGAGGGACATACCTCCGTCTTTCAGCAGCATGGACACACTGTAAGAACACGTAATTACAGGTGCAGTGTGGCGAAAAAATAGGCAGTGCGTCACAAACGTGTCAAGACATTGTTGCAATTTTAGTTGCATTCTGTGAGAACCGGATGTTTGCAGGTACCACGTGTTCGTGTTAAAGGGACAGTAGCATGCCTTTGAGATGAAGGCGGAAAAAGAGCCTTAGAATAAATAGATAAGTCAGCATTACAGCAGCAGTAAAAATAAAGAGCATCGGTTAAAACGTGTATATTAAATAGGCTAGAAATATATAGAAAGTATAAGTAGAAAACAGTAGAAACAATAAAAACAATATAAATAGGACACAAACATTCCATAGCAGTCTAACCAGACATGGCAACCTACAATTAGCTTGTTATTGGTTGGCTTCTCTTCGGACTCTGTGTTTTTTGTGGTAAAATCAGCAATTCTAGTAAAAAGAGAAATTATTTGTTAGAAATACAAAATCAAAAAACAGTTTAAAAAAAAAAAACGACAAGTATTATCTGACCCAAAGTTAAAACGTTATATTCTATGTATCTGGGTGACGTGTGGCTAATAACACATTAACGATAAATACTACATGTATATATACTGATATGTTTTGAATATCTTAAGTAACTAAACTAAATATATTTCCCTCTGAAATATATGTATTTGTATATTTGTAATATAGAGTACCAGAAAATGAATAATGAAGAATATTTCGCAATTATCCTTTACATTTAAGTGGGTTTTTAGGTCTTGGGGAGTAAAACTGCAACACGTGAAAAAAGTAGAGTAAAGCATAAATAGTGTAGTATCAGTATTTTGATGTTCCAGAAGTGGCTCCATGTAATCTGATAAACCACCTCCGCTGATGTCACTCAGTGGCTAAATTGCATTGTGGGTAATGTGTTATAGTGGTGCAGTGCTTGACAAGTGAACTGCTTTTTCAAAACCTGCTGCCTCAATTACCCACAATGCAACTTCAGGCCCTGAGTGGCATCACTGTAGTATACTTACTATAAACAGAGTTGTTGTCTCTCAGTCTGACAACTCAAACTATCACTTCTGCAGATCCATGTCAAAGGTAGGGCTGAACATGTTTCACAGCTTTAACTGCATTGCTCAGATGAGCAGCATTGTAACATAATTAGTGATAATTGTCTGCTTTTTTGTCTGTAAGAAAACCTGTATGACAACAGGAGGCATGAATTTGCTGTCCAGAAAACAATAATGGATTAAACATTTCGCCCTGTACATTGTGAAGGAGAGTCAGATTCTCTCTGCAACATGACTGTAGTTCATGGATACAATGCAGAATATCACACAGAGTCCTCACTCTACAGCATTTAAAATATCTTGTTATTACTGTTTGTATCATTTAAAATTGAAAATTGCAAACATAGCATTACACACGCTACTCTGATGAAAGCATCCTTTGACTGTGTTCCTTTTATTTTAAAATGCAAAATATTCCAGAGATACAAGTTTTGATGCTCAAATACACGTGATTACATTATTTACAACATCTACAGGCTTTGAAGTGTAGTGCAAAAGTTGGTGCATATAATTTTGCATTAAGCATTATTATGCAATCAAACTCAAAGTTGTAAGAGGCAGACCCCTCTTAAATGCTGACTAAAAAATCATGACACAAAGTTCATTTGCTGGCTTTTCCAGAGTCAAACTACTGTTTCAAAGGTCCAAAATGAAGTTAATACTTAACAAACTATACACCATAATAAGTTGTACAGGTCAACTCGTCGTCCTGCTCTTTTTACTGACTTTACTTGAACTTTTGATTTGTGTTTTGCTGCCGAAGCTTTTCATGGACGCCCTCTGTCTTCTGTCAGTCAGAGCCACTCTACTTGTCAGTGCAGACCTCGCCTCCATCAGCCTCCTCGCTCTCTTCTCTGTGTCGGCCTTGTCCAGGATGTACTCCTGAAATCAAACTCTTGGTTACTTATAATGGAACCTAAATTATACAACAGGACTACATTTATCAAACTATTTCCTTGATGCATTACCTTCACCATGTCCATCATTGTCAGTGTGTTCATGTTCTCCAGAGGTCCATATGTTGGTAGATAACACTGCTGTGCGAGGTTGTTGATGGCCATATGCAAGATTCCCACTTGTTTAACCTTCTCTCTGGTCAGGCCTTGCTCCGTCAGCAAGCTGACCTCCGCCTGCTTGTTCTTCTCTTTCAGGGTTTCTAACTCACTCTGGAGTTCAGACAGCTCCTTGATGGCCATCTGCAACACACGTACACACATACACATACACACTCTTATAGGTTGTTCATCCAAGCGCTATCATACATCTGCATTATTACTCTGTATGTCTGACCAGTTTCTTAAAGCGGTGCTCCTGCTTCATGGTATGCAGCTGTCGCTGGCCCTGCTCCACCTCCTCCTCCAGGCGCCCCAACCGCTGCAGCAGCTCCTGGTGGGTGATGGACAGGGCCTCATGACGCCGGATGATGGGCATAACCAAAGAGTCAGAGCCGTTATCATGGTAAGCTGAAAGGGATTGGGCATTGTGGTCATTAGGATTAGGACACACAAGACAGTTCCATGAAAAAGTCAGTTTTAAACTTACTGCTGGGGAGATACTCGAGCGTTTTCATCAAGTAGTCCTCATAGATTTTGTAATTTGTCATCCTTTCCTTTAAAACTTGCTGCCTGTGAAGTGAAGTATGGTAAAACTGAGGTAAAAGGTAACTTGTGATGTATCCTCATTTGGAGGCTTAGGTTTAAACTTCTCACCTGGCTCGAAGCTGTTTCAGCTGTCCCGCCAGGTCTTCTATCTCTCTCTGCTTCAACACATTCTGCTCCCTTGTGGCCTCATACTTCTTCAGCGCCCGCCGTCGCTTCTCTTCATTTTCAGCCACAAACTTCTCGAATTTCAGCGCCCTCTCTTTGGTCTGGGTGAATACACATCAAGGGAAACTGCATCAGGATGGTGATAGATATCTGCTGCTTAAACATTCTTGCATTCAAGTAGTTCAAGGTTAAGGTCACCCAAAAATAAAAATGCAGTCATTGTCTGCTGAGCTCTTGCAGATGGAGAGTTGGGTGAAGTTTTGTTTTTTTGGAACTTTACAGCAATAGTGTTGCAGCATTCTCCTGAATAACTGTAGTAGTCACATGCGTTTTATAGACTACTTAGCTTTACCCGACTGTCCATCGTCACAGGGGTGAGTAGATACAGTAACAGAATTTTCATTTTTGGGTGAACTTGTCCTTTAAGGAGGGGGTATTCAATTCACCTGCTGCTGTTTTGCTTCCAGTTCAGATCTTCTCTGAGCAAGAGCCTCCACACGGCTCTTAAACTCCTGCCGTTTGAGGACCAGCTGCTTGTCCAACTTCTCCAGCTCGGCCTGTTTCTTCAGGACCAGGGTCTTCTGCAAAGTGTTCACTCCAGTCTCCAGGATTCTGCTGGAAGTCTGAATATGTAGAAATTTTATTAGCTGCATGAACACTGAAGCTCTTAGAAAGTCCTACTGGCAAAGAAATACACATTTCTGCATTATTATTTTATTATTATAATATTTCCTAAATGCAGAGTTTGACAGCAAGTAATTTCATCCTTATTTGTATTTTTTTTATTTATTTCATGCTTACTAATTGTATCTTACCTCTGTCACAACAGGTATATGGTTGACATTGTCCTCTTTTTTGTGTCTGAGGAGAAAATGGAGACATGTATAAATCGACTTTTAAAGAGAAAGGAAGTTAACATGCTGCCCAACAGCACGGGCCTACCTGGTGTCCTCCGACTGTGTTACAAACACATTTCTCACTCTTGTCTGCACCGTCAGTTTCAGGCGAGGATCGCTGCTGTCTAAGAATGGAAGTGAAGAAGTCGTCATGTTTTATGTAGATATGTTAATATATAGGTCTATATCGCACAGGAATCCTGGGAAAAATGCACAAATCCTGCAGTGTTCGGACGATCGGAAGGACGACCGAGGGTCTCTTCCGGATGTTTTCCTGGATTTGTGTAGCTGTTGCCCGGGACACGGAGGCGACACAACAGGCAATGTGCCGGGATCGTTTCTCTGTTGTCATGGCGGGTCTGTTTTATCATCGGCTGAATGAGAGGCATTGAAATGAGATCGTTAGAGGTCCGAGACGAGGAGAACATGAAGAGCGCGAGCTCTGTTCTACTTCACGTGAACCAGAAGAGTAAAGGACTGCAGACTCTGAGGTCCAGGACTGCTTTAGGTTCAACTATTAAGGTTATAGTTTATTATAACTTATATGAAAACTATGTTAGAAAGACTGTTTTAGTTGAATGAAATAAAAATAAAAACTATAATGTAGAAATAAAGAGTACTGTCTGAAATTATATTGGGTTTGACAATACTCTCCAAAATAAAAACTAAATATACTGAAAATGTCTTTGGTTTAAGTCAAATAAGGTGATTGCATTGATGTATTATGTATATTGAACGTCTTAAATCTCGTCCCTGAGAAATCCCCCAATATCATAATTTAAAAAGTAAAGCTAATACTGAAACTTACCAAATCTTAACTTACACCAAGCAACCTTTAACAATAACATAGTAACACACACTGAATTGTAACCAAAAAGTAAAAGTGAAATTAAATCTATAAAAAACACAACATTCAAATAACTCTTAGAGTTAGTTAAGAGCTTACATATTAAAGTCTGTTTCTCTGCAGACTGTACCAGTGCATCCAGTGGTGAAAGAAATATTTGTATTTTCTTGATGTAACAATACCACATTCAAGTAAGCAACAGTACTGCATATTAAAACCAACTTACTACATGAGCCCTATCAGCAAATCTTACGCTATTTAAAGTATTGGTCCCTGTCAGTGTTTTACTATAATATGTGATGTTTGTGGGCTAATATTACTGCTGCGTTAATGTGTTCTCATTTTTCTGTAGTAGACGTTTCAGGTTAAGTTATAAGTTTAAGTACTTTAGATGCTGTTGAGGGGTTCAATCTAGATCATCATATGTTTGTGGCATCCGTGGTGGCACAGTGGTTATTAGCGAAAAGGTCCTGGATTCAGCTGGCCGGGGCAGGGCCTTCTCTGTCTGGACTGTGCATGTTCTCCACATTCTTGCTTAGGTTGTTATTCTGGGTGCTCCGGTCTTCCCCACCATCAAAACATGTACTGTATATTAGGTCAGTTCTGGGAGGGGTTAAATGCAGAGAACCAGTTTCACTACATTGTACATTGTATGTTATAAATAAAGATTATTCTTCTTCCTATGAGGACCAAGTATCTGAAGAAGCTTCTTATAAAAATAGATAAATGTAGTGGAGTAAAAAGTGTAACATTTGCCTCAGAGATGTAGTGGAGGACTATGAAGTTACATACAATGAAAACAATCAAGGACAAGCACATGTACTTCAAGTACATCCATTCTGTGTTTGTTCACATTACCACATCACACTTGCATAAGTTGCTTATTGAAACACAAGGGGTTTCCAAACTATTTGTGATGTCATAAAATCATGCTCATGCGTAGGCATCAGAGGAACTTTCTTTCCTTCTGAGACATGTAAGAAAACAGCCCGTTATTGTCACACTCTGCACGCACGTCATTCTGTATAGCGAAGGTCAAACAAGTGAAGGAGTAGTAAGAAAAAAACATTTTTGAATGAGGGGGGACTTAAAAAATATTAAATCAAATGATTATCTCTGCATGGCAGACACTGATTCGATATTCCATGACAGAAAAAAGCACAGGTTAAATTTATAACACTAATAAAGGCTGCATCCAAATTAGCTTGGCCATTTCTTTTCCCAGCAGACATTTTGAAATGGCAGGAAAACCGCAGGTGTGATTAATAATATGGATAATTGCTGAATTTTCTTTAAGCTTCACACATTTCAGGCCTGTCACTGTGTATTCTGGCTCGCTGACAAGGCTTTCAGATGCACTTAATTGTGACTCAGCCATGGTCAGTGATATTAATTACACCTGCGCCTGCCCTGCTATGACACATGGAACGGAGCCATTGCTAATAGTTTTTGCTTCGCCTAAGCGTTTCCTGCTGGGACCGGTTTGTGTACTGTAATTTCGTATGAGACAGGGAACAAAACACTGGTGATGTTCTGAGGAAAAGATTCCATGTTGTTCCACTTCAGTTATTGTGAAAATGTCTCGTGTTGCACTGAAATACCACCTCTCAGTATGGCTGCTGTCTTCTTTAACGCTCTAAGTCCTACCTTTGTGATTGTTATAATGTTAGAGCTTTATGTAACTGCCATAAATGTAACCTGGGTTTATTTTTATGGATGTAGCATGACAGTGTGTCTACATTTCCTGTCACATTTCAACTTAAAAGTAACTCCAAACACAACAAATGAATCGACAGTGCTGGCATCTGTTTTTTTTTTTGTTGCATTACCTGGAATCAAAAAAAAAAAAAACATCATTAACCTAGTTTGTCTGTCAGCCAGAAGACATTTTGCAGCCACCTCAGAGCTCGTCCAGTCTAGTTCCTCCAGCTGTAAATAGATATGCTGAAGGACTTGTTTGTGTCAAACAAAAAGACAGAGGCCACTTCCAGTTTAGATGCAGGAAGCATTTTTCACAAACACTTCCGAAGAAGTGATTGTGAAACAAATCAGCTGTCGCGGTTGTGTGCACTTCAAGTACGTTTTCACACTTCACATCATGCAAGCGCGGATGCAACAGAGGCACATTAGACAGTCTTATAAAGGTGGTTCAGCACGTGTAATGGCATAGCAGCGTCTGTGGATGAGGAATCACTGACATTTTCAAGTGGTGAGTTGAAGTCTTTGATTTATGGTTCAAGCATTGAAAAAGTTTTACACTGTTGTATACATTTTCCTCCTCCAAATGTCTGTCCGTCTCCGTTTTGTGTCTATTTCATGTTTGTTTAAAAGCGTAGGGGAGAAAAAAACAGTCCATTAATCATAGTTACAGTTAAACAAATAAGCTGTAACTCCAGCTCTATGTGTTTTTTTTTATGGCATCTTTCTGCTGCATAACTCACTCTAGCAGCACACACGACCTCACATCAGCGAGCAGCAGGATCAAGTGGACTCAAACACAGTTGAACATGCCCTTAAAAGGCATCTATCCTCCTGGCCTGAGCTGTTGCTCTCTTATGTCTGCCAGTAGAGATTGCAGCGCAGTCAAATGAGAGTGGTCTTTAATTTATACAGTATGGCTTTACACTATCATACTGAGTGTGTGTTATCTTTTGTTTAAGGGACTTTCTTTTTTTTTTTTTAAATCGCTGTTATTGATGTTCTGACTTTTCTAATCTTCTGGTCTGGATCATCAGCTCCATCGCTGGTAAATGAAGAAGACGGCAGCGTGCTGTTGGGGGTCGTCTGGCTTGACAACACGTCTCCTCCTGTGATGATCGCAGTCAGCAGATCCAGGACTCTTTACCAGAGGCTGAACAATGATATCAAAGACAGGCTGGCTGTCTACTCCCCGACTCGCCACACATCAGCCAACTCAACGATAAACTTGCTCAGGTGAGGAAAGTGATGATACTAAAGCACTTGTGTAGTGTGCTCGTGAGATTTCCATTTCCAAACATGATAAAGATCGCTAATTAATCTCTTTGAAATGTTCTCCATAAATTGCATAAAGTCATTTAGTATTTTTGTGACACGGCATGGTTATAAATCATCAGAACAGCTGATTGGGATAATTAGTTGTCAAAAGAAAAGGAACAAAGAAAAATGAAGGCTGTCCAAGGTTTATTTGTTCTGAATATTAAAAATGTGAAGCTCCGCTGAGTACCAGTGAGTATTTGTCCAGACAACACAAACCCTTTATGGTGGGCATGTTCCTGAAAATAATAAATATTCTATAAATAACATTGAATAAACTATAAAATCACATAAAAAAAAACATTCTATCTTACAGCAACAAGCTAAATTGTCATTCTGCTGTATCTGAGTAGTTCACATGCACTGAAGGTGAAATGTGACACAATGATTGAATGAATGAAAACACCACTGCTCTAGTACTTATCGCCTGCAGGCTGCCTGTCTGTAAATGTGCAGCAGTTATTATTTTCTACACCAGTTAGAGGCGACAGTGATATGACTATCTGCTGCTGGGATGAATTTAATTTCCTGCAGATGCCAAAGATTGGCGTGTTGTTTGTTCATTTGCGAAGCACCTCTCTGTTGTGGAGAAGCTGCAGCCTGCTAAACTTGAATCAGTGTGTAAGTCACAAGACAGGATGAGCTGCTTTATGTTTAAATAAATGTTGGACACTTGAAGCTCATGAGCTCTGCCCAGAGGTCATGAAAAATGAATAATTATGTCACTGTGCCCATGTGACTCTGCAGGCACTGACAATACCACTTAGTTTGTCTTAAAGGGGAAGGAGACTTTTTTTTTTTTTTTTTACAGGATTAGTTGTTTTTCCAGACAAACTATGCTGCCAAATCACATTTAAATAGCGAAGTGAAGACACAAAAATGTAAGAACTGTTACAGGAGTTATATGATGGAAACAAATGTTCTTAGAAAGGAAAATGGTGTGAACACAAACCACAGGTTATTGTCATACCTGTAGCTTCCACTGAGGATACAAAGGTCGTGTCATCGTTGTTGTTTTTGGGAATTGAGGGGTATTGAGGACTTTTTTGGTCAGTTAAGTATTATTAGGGGGGGGGGCTGTCAGTGTGGGGACTCATGGCCCCAGTATCACTAAAATCTTGGTTACGGCCCTGCTTACTATACAGTCCATTTGATTTAAGGTTAAAGAATGACTCGTGAATTATGGTGGGTTTATAATATATCTTCTGCAGTGGTCATTGTTCCTTCTTTTGTGTTTTTTTTTTCTTTTCATTCTGAAGTTCCCGTTTAAGATTATTGCTTGTTATTATCTGAATGCTGAATGTGGGAACCAGCCGATGGAGTAAAGACCTCATGCAGAGAAACGACATCTGGGTGCAGACTGCATTATCTCCAGCGCTGTTCGCCTTATCTGTGGCTGTCCGAGCCTCTTGACATATATGGATAGACCCGTCACCCTGCGGCCTGACAATACAGTCCCAAAATAATCTGAGTGCGCACAGCTGAGCCCCGCTCGGCTCCGCGCTGCTCGCTGCTCCGCCGCCGCTGCGCGCTCAGAGGAAACGCCGCCGTCAAATCTCTCACCAACGATCAGTGATGACCAAATTCAGCTATTCTGAATACTTATCTCAGTTCCGTAACGCCGGGGGTAAATGTAATAATGTTGTGTCGCGAAGGCGAGGAGACGGGAGGAGAGGAGACGGTGCGAGCGACGAGCCGGAGTGAGTCTTTTGTTATGGGCTGTTTGACACAGAGAGGCTTGTGCGTGTGTGTGTGTGTGTGTGTGTGTGTGCGTGTGTGTGTGTCCTTGTGCGCAACTGAGGTCCTCTGTGTCGCTTTAGAATAGAATAAGCTCAGTAACACATCACATTAGCCGTTATTGCATATTAAATGAATACACCTAAATATAAAGATTTAAAGTCCTTGTTTGCATTAAAATCATCCCTTAAACAGTGCCAAGTGTCTGTCTACAGTAACACGGGTCACATTTAAGTGTAAATCAATGCAAATGTTTTTCTTTTCTCCTTTTAAAAGGGATGTTGACCCGGTGGTCTTCGCCATCAGGAGAGGGGACGTGAAGGCTGTTGATGATGCGGCTTCATCCTCTGCTCACCGCCTGCTGAGGGAGAACAAAGATGGGTGGATACCTCTGCACGATGCTGCCTTCTGTGGACAGACGGAGTGCTTGAAGACCCTACTGAGGGGTATGACAGTAAAAGCATCGTTTAGGTTTCCATACAGTGTTAATGGGGAAAGGAGAATGTAGATCTGTTCAGAGCAGTGTTTTCAAAAATGAGCTGGTTTGTGTGATGTGTTTATTTTCTGCTCCAGTCCATCCAGGCTCAGTAGACAAACGTACCTTGCAGGAGCAGACGGCCCTGCTGCTTGCCGTCTCATGTGAACACTCGTCATGTGTGCGGTGCCTTCTGGAAGCAGGAGCAGACCCCGACATCAGCAGCAAGAACAAAGAGACCCCTTTGTACAAAGGTGCAGCTGAGACATCAGTTGTATACAGCAGAGTTGTATAGACAAATTCTAGTGTGTATCAGCCAGGTGTTTGTCAGAATTGACTCTGTGTTGTGTCTGTCTCTGTAGCCTGTGAGTTGGAGAGCGTGGACATGGTGAGCCTGATTCTGTCCTACGGTGCCACTGTGAACCAGCGGTGTGGTCAGGGTTGGACGGCCCTCCATGAGGCTGTATCCAGGGACAACACAGACATCTGTGAGATGCTAATAAGAGCCGGGGCCTCAATCAATCCACCCAACACCTACAGCATCACACCACTCATTGTAGCAGCTCAGCGAGGACAGATGAGGGCACTGTGTTACCTTATTGGAAAAAGTACCTTTCTGCACCAAACACTTTTTTTCTTATTTCTGATCCCAGTTTGAAGGTTATAAAGGACTGATGTTTTTCTGTAGGTGCAGATGTGAACATGCAGACGTGTGATGGTGTCACAGCGCTGCACGAGGCGAGTAAAAATGGCCACAAGGAAGTGGTAGCAGTGCTGTTGACTAAAAACGCTGATGCAAACAAACCCACAAACTCAGGACTGCTGCCGCTACACGTGGCAGCCCAATATGGACACCATGAGTAAGTGGGGATACTATTACTTTTAAAAAGTACATTTGCCTCCAAATATAGTGGAGCGGAGATATAAAGTAGCAGAAATGTAGAATACTCTAAGTTAATTGCAATCCTTGAGTAAATATACTTGTATTTGTTGTCTTTATGTATTTTGTGTTGTTGACATCCTTACTCTGTGTTCAGGCTTGTGTCCCTGCTTGTCCCAGTGACAAGTCGAGCCAGGCTCCGCAACAGTTGCATCAGCCCCCTCCACCTGGCAGCAGAGCACAACAGACACACTGTGGCAGCTGTGCTGCTGAAGACAGGTGCAGATGTAAACGCCACACTGGCCCACAGTCACTCAGTCCAGTATGCTGATCGCCGCACAACAGCCCTCTACTTTGCCATCGCCAACGGCAGCACCGAGACAGCAGAGGTGTTAATAAAGGCAGGCGCTAGTCTAAGCCTGGACCCGGTCAGTCCTTTCCTGATGGCAGTGCGGCAAGGCTGTGTCAGCACTGTGTCTTTACTTTTGGAGAGAGGGGCCGATGCAAACACCACAATCCCGTCTCATGCTACAACATTCCCCGCTGTTGTTGCACTGTGCATGAATAATCTGCCTCTACTCAAGTGCCTTTTGGACAATGGCTGCGATGCCCTGTCTTGTTTTACATGTACACACGGCAGTGCCCCTCATCCAACAGCAGCAGGGTCCCATGTAAGAGTTGGCAACAATGGATATGTTCTGCAGAATGAAAATATGCTTCATTTAACCTGTACTGAGCCAGCAGAAGGAGCAACGCAGGTGTGAAAAATAAGTAAAAACATTGCCAGATTTCACAGCAAATGAAACTTCTATATTTTTTGTGAGCTTTTCTTTTTTTCTTATTTCTTGTTCAGTTCTGTGAGTGGCTCTCAAGTTCAGTTGTGTGTCAATGGGCTGGACCGATCATAGACCTGCTGCTGGAGCATGTTGCTCAGGTTCAGCTGTGCAGCAAGCTCACCGAACTGCTGGACAGCCAGGAAGAATGGCTCGCCGTTAAGAGGAAGTCACGTAAGCATCAGTCAAACTCTTATCAGTCACTTGCCCCCTAACATGCGAATGTGTCACTTTCACTTCCTCCCACATGCATACTGCACAAAAGTGTCTTTTCTCTTTTGTCTCCAGTGTCACCTCGTCCACTGCTGCACCTTTGCAGATTACGGATTCGGACCCAAATGGGGAGACACAGACTGAAATCTCTCACAAGCCTACCCCTGCCAGACAGACTGATCAGATACCTGAGCCTGACTGACTGACTTTAAGATGAACGTCAAGCAATATAGGCATCAGAGATGTGGCTAAATTTATTATTCTGTGGTTCTTTTTTAGTTGAATCTGTAAATGCAGTTCTCTATGTATAAAACATCTATTTATAACATGAGTAGTGTGACTATAAGTTTCTTTAATCTGTCTGTCAGATTGTTTTTTTAGTTTTATACAAAGTGAAAAAGAAAAAAAAAAGGATCTGGTGCCCAAAGGAGTTCTCAAGGGAATTTGAATCATTTATTTGAAAATAAAAAGGCATTGTTTCAAATGCGCCTATCAAACTTTACTCTGACAAAGAAAAAGCAATCTATGTCCCACATTCTATTCTCATAGTTGAAAGAGGAAACTAAAACAGGATGCTTTCATTCATTTGCATGACTTTTGGTATTTGTAGAAGAGACATCACCATCTGTAGAAACCTAAAAGTAGAAACCTTTTAACTTACTGTCAGTTTTCAGATACTCGGAGGCACCAGACTGCCATGAAAGTGAGCTAGATGAAGCTATTCTGCAAGTGCAACTTAGTCCTTTAGATTTAAACAATAAAAATAGATGAAGCATTCCAATAAGTGCTCGAGGAAGTGTCTCATGTACAAATGTGGAAAGAGTTCAAAGAGAAGCAAAATTAGGCTAGTCCTATTTACACATTATGTGTGTGATGGGTCCATTAGTTGAGTAATTAAATGAATCCAAACACACTGAAGATGGGGGACTGGACGGTGGGTTTGGTCGGTATGGGTTTGACCACAACGTGCGTGTGTATTTTCTGTCCATAAGGATGCTCAGGTCTCTCCATCTCAGCCCCTGCTGCTTTGCTCCACAGTCCCAGGGGCGGATGGGGGACAACAATGTGACTGTGGAGGACCTGGTGTCCGTGGTACTGGAAGGGGCAGCAGCCGCACACACTCACACAGTGGTGAGAGGTCAGGTCCAGTTTCAGAGAATCTTTTTCCGCAGAGCTGCGTCGACTGGACGCAGACAGAGTGGCCTTTGCGTCATCATCATAACTCCTCTTCCTCTTTTCGTTTTCGCTGCCCTCAGATGCGCCTGCGGGGTTCTTCCTCAGCCCTAAATGTGGGCGCTCCCTCTTAGTTTGGGTCAGCTTGGGTTCCTCCCAGAAGGAGGCTGGTAGCTGGCGTTTCCTCATAGGCACCTGCTCCACAGCGCTGCCCACGTTCTCCACCCCTTGGGCATCCGAGCTGGCCTTCTCTGCAGCCTTCACACTCTGGTGACCAGTCCCCGCCGGTTTGGCGCACCCGTGCTCCGCAGACCTGTGCGTATGGCACCTTGGGACTCGCGAGTATTTCTGAGAGAAACGCTTGAGTTGTTTCTGCAGATATTTCCTGTGATCCACGGAGCGTCTGCACGGAGCTGACTTGTCCAGGGCCGCCTTGATGTCGCTGGATGCCAAATTCACAAAATTCAGCAACGTCTTGACCTCACTGTCTGCGTTTGCCATTTTGTTGCAGTGCCTTTGAACAAATCAGTCCATGTTAGAACTTGTAGTCCACCATCAACTCCTGAGAGGGAACCAGAAAACAAATTAAAGCGCCACGTAATTACGCATTTCTCTCTGTTTTACGAGCATTGCAAGCAAGCTCAAATTGAATGTGATGATGTGCAATAACCCTTTACTCACCACTGCTGGACGAGTCCTGAGTCTTTCTGAAACACCGAGCACAGACGCTTCCCTCCAGGCTGCAGTAGGGAGCACTTCAACAAGCTGAATGAATATAAACTCCTTGTAGTTATGGTGCTTTCCTTGAACCAATCAGCGACCCCAGGCCCCTCACAATGCACCCCAATCAGCCTCCAAGCGCCCTGGTATCGGATTCTTCACCATTGCAAATTGTAGTCATGGAGATCTGGAAAAAGCCGCTGAGGGGATGCGATATTTTTCCTACACGATGATTTCTGCGCCAAACATCTCCCAAAACCATGAGTGCGCGCGAAGCAACACAAGTGGAATTTCTATTCTAACTTTTATTCCGCCGCTAATGTTTGGGTTTGTGACACGGATACCCCTCATACCCTCCCCAAGAGTGATGTCAGCTGTAGGGTTTGGGGAGGGGTGGGGGGTGGGGGGGGGATCTAAAGAGTGCATAACCATGGAAAGGGGCTTGAACGCTCAAGAATCTTGTCTTTCTGTTTGCCCCCTCAATCGAGCGACACAAAGGCTGAATTACTCATTCAAACCTCGCGGGACAAAGGGAAAGGAGCTGGATAGCACTCCTGCATTTGTAGTCAAACATTTAGAGACTTAAATCGAGTCGTCATGAAGGAGAAAGAGTCGGACAAAGCCCATAGAATTGCCATCAGCAAACATTTTCCTGTGTCATATTATGGGGTCTCCATGGCTCCCTCTGGCCCGTGGACAATAGCACAAGTTTGCACACTCGAATACTGTCACCCTGCCAACGGCAACAAGGGCCCAAAACAGGACAATCCCCAGAGAAAGCATGGGCTCCGCGGGGAAGGTTGCAATGGAGGAGGAAAAGGGGACTTGTGAAATGCTAATTGAGCTTCATCCCCTTATTGAAGTGGAAAAAGAGTACCTATCGTTCCATTGAGCCGCAGCAGCAGTGGAGTGAGATGTGAGGAAACAGTTTGCCTGGTAAGTAACACCTCATGCCTGCGAACTGCACTGCCCTTAAAGTGTCCTTAACCAATCTAGCATCAGGATAGGGCATCATATAAAAAAAAGAAAAGGAAAAAATCTGCAGAGGCTACAGGCCATTTGTTCAGAGGGAGCTGCAGCAGGCCAGATGATTGATTGCCTCATTCACTCATTTTGGGGTTGTCTGAGGAGAGCCCTGCAGGTCTATATGTGTTCGGGCTGGTCTATCTTTTCAGGCGGTGCATCCCTCTTGTTCTGAAGAGGCAATGGGACCCTATTGTCCTCCTCTCTTCTCCTTCCCCTCACCTCTCTGTTCAGCTGAAAAGGCCAATTAACAATGGGGCTCCCCTCCCCTGGCCTGTCACCCCACTCCTGTGCTTTTGAAGTGAGGGAGAATGAGAAAAGAGACTGCGTAAGCTTGGCATCCATAAATCCAGTCCAATGTGTCGCTGTCCTTGTGCCAAGACAGGTGGAAGCGATGTGTGTCGATCATTCCAGATATTTGGAGGGTTATTCTATATTTACCTAAGCTGTTTTAGAGGGTCATGGTGTCAGCCTGCGCACAACATCAATCCCTGAAGCACAGACAGACACACCAACATGCAAGCAACTGCTGCATGCGTGCACCACAGATATGCAGCTACCTTGCATATCTGTGGTGCACATGCTAACAGGAAAGGCTGCAGCCAGGATGTGTTGCACCGTGATATTAAAGACTAACTGAACCATCATTCATCACCATGTGTGCATTCAGTAACAGAAATGTATTTAGTAAAAGCCCAGTGGAGCTCTAACATGATTTGAAATCTGATTCTGTTTGCACCAGCTCCTTGGCAGAAGCTGTCCAGGAGACATCCATTAGTGGACATTTCTATGCTAAGCTCTCGTTCCCCAACACACTCTCATTAAAACTTGTTTTCAACTCTAAAGTAGGCGCATTCATTTATGGACAATCATGGTTAAGTAGGCCTAATACTTATATAACATTAGCAATAATTCATAGGTAAGGCTCTAAGTTAAGAGCTTTGATATAAGTACAAGAAATGCAATAATTTCTTCAGAATTCCCTCAAACGATATTGCCGTTCACTCATATTCCTTTTTTGTTATAAAGACAAAAATGCTTAATTTATTAATTTGCACTTGATTTGTTAATATATTTAAAGGGAGCACCTTAATGTCATGTGTTGCCAGACCTTCCCACTAGATGGCAAGCTACCTCCACAACCATACAGCCAAGCTGGACCATTACAATACAGGATAAATACACAGATACTAAAGGTAGATGCAGATGAGTTCATTTTCTCAGAACATTACTTCTCTCTGAATGACAGCGGGTTTAAAACCTCTCTTTGTCTGATGTGATGTATTTGGGCTCTGTTTGTTTGCAGGGGGTGCTGATTAAGTATCTTGGCAAGAATAATAACAGTGAAAGACCACAGTAATCTTATTAAGAGGTTCCCTTATCTGACTTTAAAAGGGATGTGATGTATGTTTGTGGCAGATTGAGGCAGCAGGAAGGAACCAGGAGGATGTAGTGCTTTTCTCTTGTCAGATAATCGATAGTGGGACAGACTGTAGGAGAGGATGGATGAGCCGAGCTGCTGGGCACACTATATGCCAAACCCAGGCTTGTTGTGCACTTCAAAAAAAAAAAAAAAAAAAACTCTGAAAAATCTCTGCATTGTGCGCGCAGATGCAGTTTAACAGCAGCTGTGGATTTTCCACTCTAAAAGTCATCCATGGCTCTTGTGCATGAGCTCACCCCATTACTGTGTGTGAAGAGCTTTTTGATAGGCAAGAGACGTGATGAACGCTCAGCCCGCGACAAAAGCCTGTAGATGCTGAATCCATTGATCTTCATCCAAAGTTGCTTGAATAGTTGGCTTTGATGCTGTTTGTGTTATTCGGAATGAGCAGCCTGTGACACGATTGGCTGTCACTTCAGTTATTTAAACCACAAGCAATGCTTTGAGGGGAACAGAAGTCATTTGGGCACGGCAGTTATGATTGTGGATTTATGAAACATGAATAAGCAATGACATTTACATACAGGCTGGGGAAAGAGACACGGCCCTGCAAAGCACCTCCGATCCCTCGTTGAAGTGCCTTTGAGCAGGATAATGGATCTTTAACAGTGTAAAGGATTGGTGCTAACAAAGCTCACTGTAGTGGGTGCAGAAGTGTAGTGTATTCAAATTGTGCAGGGCTGCAATTGGGTTTATTTTCATGATTGAGGAAAAAGGCTGTGAAATGTTAGAAAAGAATGGTAAACGATACAGGACAGTACGGTTTGGCCATTATGGCCTTTCTAAACAACAAAGGCTCTACATAGAGACAGAACATTTCAACGATGCCAAGACCAGATTTCAAGCGAGAAAACCCACTAAATGTATCTTTTTTTCTTTCCTTTTCTTGATGAAAATCAACCGTGCTCGAGGTTTAACAGAACATATATGCATAGAGAGTAGGTGTGGGTGTATGTTGAAATCACGAAGAGCCAACATCATGAAAATTGTGAACCGACGAAGACTCTACACACAAGGCAACTGTTCTGTAGAAGCAACAGAGGTAGTGCAAACTACGAAATAAAGAAAAAAGACTGGATAAATATGCATATGTGCATACACTATGAACCACTGGTGGATTTGGGGGGGGGGGGGGGGGGGTGTACCGGTGGGTGTGATCACTCCTATATTTGAAAAAAACACTGCAAAAGTGCCCTTGTGCCCCCCCCCCCCAAGAAAATGTGGTGCCCCTTTTACTTTTGTCCCCCCTGGCCCTCAAACAATCTGTGTCTGCCCCTGTTACAAGTACAGCCTGCAGGATTTATATTGAGAAATATGTAAAGTAACCTCAAACATAGGTGGCACAGGTACTTTTATAAAAGTTCTGATGTAGAACACTGTGGTCTGCCAAATAATTATCTCAGTACACAGATCCAAACGTGACTCTGCTGGTAAAGGTTTTTTTTTTTTTTTTCTTCCAACTGTCTGTGAACTATTTGACTCAATTCCAATACACTGAATGTCACGTTGGCTCTCAGGCACCACGTTCATGGCTGTGGGCTGTGGGGTAATTTCATAACTGTGCCTAGTGGAGACCACCAACAACATTATGCAACTCTGCACTTTAAAAAAAAAAGAAGAAGAAGAAGAAAGAAAAGAAAACCTCCCTAGTGCAGTCTGATTTTATTTTCTTTTTTGTTTATTCTCCAGCATCACCTCTTATCACCAGTGCGGTGTCAGAGGTGACCGTGTCAGGAAACACAAAATGAGGTTGTAAAAATAAACGCCCTAATAAATATCTTATAAACGCCCTTTTGTTGCCGAGCATTAGCGGTAAAGTGCCGGGTTACATCAGTGTTGTTTATCTCAGCCTGCTTCGGGACACCGGACCACGGAGTGTTCTCGCCGGGGCACATCGAACATGGGTACGGCGCTGTTCTCAGTCGGTAGGCGTCTTGCACTTTCTCTCTCTCTCTCTCTCTCTCCCTCCACTTGACTTCAATTCGGTCTAGTACGCGTCATCCTTACGGGCTCGCCTCCACGCATTGTGGGTTTATACTTTCTGCCTGGTTCACTACACACGCACACACACACATATATATATATAAAAAAACAAAAATAAAAATACAATAAAGAAATCAAACATAAACAAAACAAACAAATCCCAGTTGACATTAACCGACGCCTTTTATAAGCGCATCGTCTCTCTACAGTGTGTGTGTGTGTGTGTGTGTTTTAAAGGAGGTGGTGGAGGTGGTGATGGAGGAGGAGGAGGAGGAGGAGGGTGGTGGGATATGTGGGGGGGGGGGGGGACTTTTTGAGAAGCGGAGGGCGAATTTGTTTGAGCACACGCTGTCAGGACTGAGCTGATGTGAGCGCCGCATCAAGTGCGCGGCGGTGATGCTCCCGTATAAAGCAGCCCGCTGTATTTTGGCACAGAGGGGGACGCGTCAGTTTAACCCTCGGCTCTGCCCTCCGGACTCGCCCATACAGTG
Organism: Sparus aurata; assembly: GCF_900880675.1. Classification (NCBI taxonomy): domain Eukaryota; kingdom Metazoa; phylum Chordata; class Actinopteri; order Spariformes; family Sparidae; genus Sparus; species Sparus aurata. Next base: position 14,032,466 of record NC_044202.1, read on the forward strand.
CTCAGCCTAGATAAGTTGAGGGAGATGTGTGAGCCCGTTGCGAGGAATCCTGCCGCACGATATTCCTGAGGATCTCTCTCTCTCTCTCTCTCTCCCCCCCCCCCCCCCTCTCTCTCTCTCTGATCGCGTGTGTGTGTGAGCGCGCGCGTGTGTGTGTATTTTTTTTCTTTTTTTCTTTCTTTTTTTTTTTTTTTTTCTTCAACTTCGATGGCTTGAGTGGCCCATTTGCACTCATGCTTGCAGCCGAGGAGGGATGTTAAGGTACGGGCCATCTACCGCCCTCACATTGCGCGGAGTAGCGGCGTGATTCGGGTCGCTATCTGAGTGCCAATAAGACAAAAAAAAAAAAAAACTTCTTTCGAGATGTGAATTAATCGAGGTTTTTGCTACTCATTCCCGCCGGCTCGCCTGTCCTATGCTCTCGACAACGGGATTTCAAGAGGAAAATGATTGTGGCATAAACTATTTCTGGAGACGCTTGTCACAGATATCGCCGCTGAACTGGACAGGGTGGATGGTTATTTCCCAAACTGTTCAAGCCTATGTATACTGCATTCATTTGTTGGAAACGCTGCCTAGTGTCTTCGAGAACAGCGCAAGAGGAATGCTGGTCCAAGAGCTAATGCCATTTACTTTAAGTTGTTGGCCTTTTTTCTTCGGTCACTGCCTTCTCTCACTGTTTTTACTCTCATGCCAGGTAAGCAGCATGATCAGGCGCGCCACTTGTCAATTTACGCATGAGATGAGGTCTGCACTAATGTAGCTGGAGTTTGATTTTCTGATGGACTCTGTGGAACCGATTGTGTTTTATTTTGTTGTTGTTGTTGTTTTCTTGTTGTTGTTGTTGTTTTTTTCATGCAACTTGCGCATTAGGCTGCAATTAATATTGCATGTGTGTTTCCACAGGATGCTGGGGTCACCAGTCCGGGGCAACACCTGTGTGTAGCATGCATGTGTAGAGTTTCCACTATAAGGCATGAGAAAAAAAAAAAAAAAGCTATGCACACACATACAGGCACGCACGCACGTACACTTACACGCACAGACACTCAGCTCCCTTGTAGTGGGAACATGGAGTAGCCAACTGTGTTTTTATGATAACAATATTCAGTTATCCCACCAGGATCCCTGCAGCAGGCATATGTTAGTGATGAGTATTCTAACCTCTGCCCCGTGCTGCTGCCTACAGATAGTGGTGAGCTGTTGTTCACACGCACACAGTGTTGCCAGGGTTCATGTGTAATGTGATCTGCTTGAGTTTCCAAGTCCACCCACGCACACTCCTCGGGGCAGCCTGCTGCCCACTCTGTTGGTGGGTGGTTTCTTACAGGGAGCGGGCTGCAGCCATAGACGTGATACTATTCTGCATGTACTACATACACAGCAGCCCCAGCAGTGACAACAACGCTGGAGCCTGTGGTATGAAAAGAATGCTGAGAGGATATCCACAGTGCTGCGAACTGAGAGGCTGCTGAGTGTTCAAGCATCTCCATTTGTGCCGCACAGTGTTGTGCTGATGGTACTTCTGAGTAATGCACTGAAGGACGGATGCCTCAGTCATTTCAATGCCTCTCTCTCTCTCTCTCTCTCTCTCTCCCTCCTCTTCCTCTCTCCCTCACCATAAGGGAGAACTCCAGAGGTCATGCTCACGGACTGTGGCGGAGAAAGTTAGTGAACAGTGCCAGCTGGCATGCCACTGTCGAAGATACCCTCCCCTCCCTCCCCCACCGCCTCCACCGCCTCCCCCACGGCTACTGGGCACCACAGGTAAAGACTCCCTACACAGTCTCCCAGGTTTCACACCTGTCTCCCTCCCAAGTCTGCCTGTCTCACTCTCAGTCTGCTCTCGCCCCACAGTTGGATCTCATTCCTAGCCATATGCAGGTGTCAAGCGACCGGCTTGTCTGAAGGAACTGTTTTGACGTGAAAGTGTTTCCGTTTACATATCTGAAAGAAAAAATGTACCATCGGCTCCCCTCCTGAGATTGCTGTGCGAGTGCCCGTGCATGGGCGCAGTTTTTGCAAGTGCGCCTGTGTGTGTGTGTGATAGAGCCAGCAGGATGTTGACAGCTGAACACAAGACTAATTTATGCCGGGTCTGACCTTGGGGAGTACCCAGCTGCCTGTGAAATCCATGCCTGCTGGGCTGCCAAGCTCAGTGGTTCAGTGGTAGGGTTTCCCCCGGAGGACCCCTGATTAAAACACAGATGAGTTAATTAAATTAGCTTTAATTTGATAGAGATAAGGGGCTAATGAACCATCCCAGTAGTTTCAGCTTCATTTGGAGTTGGGCTGGCGGCTATAAGGGTGTGTGTGTGTGTGTGGTTCGTGTTTGGAGCTTGTATACAACAAGGACATGTACCTGTGTGGAGCTGCTGCCTGTTGAGGCACTTCTCCCTCTTTTAGAGATGAATCCACTGACAGATAAGCAAGCATATTTCACCGGCCTGCTCGCTGAAACTTGATATGATTTGTATGTAGTCTCAAGCGCCTTAATGAACAGTGCGCTGAAATATGGGACAGGCGTTGCTGATGATGCAGCCATTCTGAGCTATTACTGCGACTCTTTAGCATCACTCACCCTGAGCTTTTAATATTATGAGTAGGGAGGAGCACTTAATCATTAAAGTCTCAACAGACAGCAGTGTAAAGGTTTTAATCAATCAGTTCCAGTGATTTTTCTCTGTCTGGTCAATTTAGATGGACCTTTATCCCCCCCACCCCACCCCCCATGACTCACCATGTGACCCACCTATGAATCGAGAGTTATAGACCCTTCTGTGAATGTTGGTCACTGCATAAATGCTGTCAGGACCATCTGACTGTGAAGGTGGGGGGTGGGTGGGGGGGTTGAATGCCCAGTTGCTGCCGACGCATGAGTGGAACGCTGCATCTCCAGTGTCTGATGCCTCCGTACACAGCTGTATGTCACGATAAATATGATAAGCAGGCCAATTTTTATTCAGTTTCAGCTTTACACAGAAATGTTTGCAGAGGGTGGAGACACCATGAATTATTCTTCAGTTCTCAATTTAATCTATACAGGCGCATAATTATCTTGATATCCCTCCAGTAGCCCAATTTGCAGAACAGTTAGAGCTGAAATTTTGCTTTAAACTGAAGTCTTTAAAAATGCAATGAATATGCATAGCTAAAGTGCAAAACTGGGACAATGACTGAGACCGTCTCTATCTCTGAAAGTCTCCAAAAGGAAAAAAAAAATTTGGGGAAAAATTGGCAGTTAAGTAAGTCTGCGTGTGCTAAAAATGGTTTTCCGAAGTCCTTCAAAGGAGTGTGCTTTATCACAATGAAGTAGATCCTTACCACTGACTGAATTAAATCCCATAGCCGTTGACAAAACGCAGGATTAAAATGGAAGTTTGGCTGAGAGGAGCTTTTAAATTCATAGTGACTTATGATGTGGTGTGCTGCACCGGGGAGAGCCGTGCCTTTTTTTATTCGCTCTGTAGAAATGTGCTGTGCTGGAAAAATAGTCCACAGCATTACTAAGGAGTATTTGTTGCTATGGTGTAAACCCTTCCTCTCATTCATAACAAACTAACTGTAAGCGCAGGAGCTACGAGTTTGTTATTGTGTATCCACTGCAGGAGCACGAAACTGGAACAAACCGGCGTTCACATAGATAGATATGCACATGACTAAACTGATTTATAGATGGTGGGAGAGCATCAAATGCTGCAGAAAGAGAGGAGGCAAAGTTCTGCATTACAGACACGAAGTTGCTGATGCACATAATGTTATTCAACATTCCTGGTGAGTGGTCTTATTCCACGGATCTAATGTGGAAAGAGCAGGAGGTTCCTGCAACAGTAATTGGTGTGGACAAGAGTGCTGGTGTAAGGAAGGCTGACGGGACCTTAAATGATTCATGGTGTCGGCTTGGATATCTTTGAACGTTGAACCTAAGACCTACAGAACAGGCGAGGACACAGCGACTTCCCAACTCAGAGAGCAGGGGGGAAAATCACCTCCATGCTCCTCTGTTGTTGTGTTGTATAATGCAATCACAGAGGATCTGATAACAGGGATCAGCACAGTGGATGTTTTTTTCAGATTTTCTGACTTATTTTCTCAGATGCATTATATTCATTCTCTTCTTCTGCATCTCAATCTCCCTCTGCCCCTGCTTCTCCTTTTTTTCCCTCTCTAAGTGGAAGAGCCCATCGTGAACTTGTTGACGCCCTGGTGGATGGAGATGGACATCATAGTGCTTGGAACAGTGGGCTGTGCCTCAGTCGTTTTCCTCCTCTCAGCCATCATCATCTGCTACAAGGCCATCAAGAGGTTGGATGCCACTTTTTTTCTGTCCTGTTCTTGCTGTCAGTTAAATCACTCAAAGAAATGACGAATTGAAATAGGAGCTGTCACAGCTGGAATACTCTGCATATCATGTGTAATTTGACTCACGGGAGGCTGAATTATCTTTGCTGCCTTCGAGTGGGGGTGACGAAGGAGACTGGGATGACCCTGTCATCACCCTGCCGGGTCGCGCTGAGGTCAGAGGTTAGGAAATGGAATTGGCTGTAAATGTCAACCAGGGAGATCCACTGCACTGACTCACCCAGAAACGTCCTATGCGCCGAATTAGCTAATTGAGCTACGTGACTCTATGAGACTGTGCTGATTTTCATTTGCATAAGTGTCTTAAGCTGCCTCGAATGGCAGCTGGGTTCATGAAAGTGGAAGCAAGAGGCGAGCGGAGGAATCCCAAGACGCCCACTGTTGCAGCGGGGAAACTGTTTTCTCCCATTTGGCTTATTAGAGACGAGGCTGCGTGAGGTTTTTGTGCCCGCAGCACAACCCAGACCCAATTCTCTGTGTGACATTCAGGCAGCCTGGTGTCACACATGCACGCTGACATCCACGGTAATGTTCGCAGACATTTAACAAACACTCGCACACACGTCTGCGTGGGCAGGGGATACTTATGTGCACCCATCCATAAACACGCACAACCTCTTTACATGCATAGATACATCATGCTGGCATATTTACACACTCCATAAAATGTGGCGTAAACAGGGACTCCCTCAGAACGGCCGCAGACGCGTGTGCTAAATTGGGGAGCGACTTCTGTGTTTTATTTATGTGTATTTAACTTGATTTACTATCATACCTTTATGATTTTTACGGAGCTGTATTAAGCCTGCACGCCAGATATGGCTCTCCTCAGCAGAACTCTATTTCTCCTTTCTGTAAACAACAAATAGGCAAAGTCAGGCAGCGGAAGTAATGGGTGGTTGGCTCAGGAATTCATTATGGCAATTCTCCAGCCCCCTGTGTAGCCAAGGGGCACCTTTTTTAATGCAGCAGTGGTAGGAAAAGTGTTGTTGCAATACGGGCTCTAGCCCCAAACCCAAGTCATTATTTATGAATTAATTTGCGCAGTCATTCAGTCGCAGGCCACATCTTTTATACATGCAAGCGGGTCGTGTCCTGAAGCTCTGTGGGCTCTAGACTGCAGACTTTGTGCCATGGCCAAGCTGCCCTCCACTCTGAATGAGAAGGGAAAAATACTCAGGTCCAGCCAGACTGGCTTCATTAGACATTCATTAGTCACCGTCCAATAGGAGAGCGGTCCAGGGAAAAATGTGATTCCTTTAACATTTGTCACGGATGCTCTAATCATCCATTGTTCCTGAGAGAAAGGGAGAGGAAACAACACAGTGAAAAAAGGACAGAAAAGATGTTGTCTACCAAAGCAAGCAAAGGCAGTAATTGAGCGTCTTAGTCAATAACAATGTGAGAGAGGGTTTGTCAGTGAGAGAAACACAGCCAGTTATATATAGCACTTCCAGCCCCTCAGTGCTCTGGGCTTTCCCAATGAAAATCAGCTGGCCAAGGGCCAAGGCCTGAGCACCACAGACAGCAGAGGAGCTAGCTCTGCAGGTCCCAGCCCTCCTGGCCTTTTGTTATTTTTTATAATCTTTGTCTGCCAGTCATCTGTCAGAAGCAAAGGAGCTGGAGAGGAAAAAAAGCACTTCCATACAATTCTATTCAGCGTCCACAACACCAGGGAGGCTGGTGTATGCAAGCATAGAGAAGAGGATTCAAACACACGCTGCGTTTCAGTGTTGCTGTGCCATTTGAGGCAAAAGACATGATGCTGCAGTCCAGGCTGTCAGCCATCCAAGAAGCCAAAACAAACAAAACTCCAACCAAGTGACTAATGAAGCTAGACGCTTTTCCCAATCACTTAACGCTCGGGGAGGCTTGTCCACAGACAGATAATACATCACAGCTGGTCCCGTCCAAGGGCAACACAGTATATCCAAAATACTACATTAAGAGGAGAATACTTGTCAGGCAAAATGGTTTTTGAAATCTAATATTAACTAATGCATTATTAATCCTGTGTTTTATTTTCAAATTCACAATACCAGCTATGTCAAAACTGGTGACAGATTTTTACAGTCTGTTTTTTAATGCTTTTTCTTTGAACCATAGCATGTTACTCTAATTTCCAGATGGCTGGAGTAATTGTAAACAGCTCAACACATGTCCCAATTTTGCCATGATCCATTCTCCAAACTTCAAACAGGAAAGTGTGCTGTGATTGCACAGCTTTGATATGAAATATTCATCTAACCTGTGAAGTGTTGTGTTGCCACCTGCCATGTGTCAACAGCATGGCATCTATTATTGAAGGCCCGGGTAGAGGTCGGTTTGAGGCCCCAATGCTCTGCCCCGTGTGGTGGCCCAGAGCGACATGGTCAGTCTGAGCAGAGATAACATCCTTGGAGAAATAAACCGGGTCAAAGCACCTTCCAGCTGGCCATAGATCACCAGTGTGGAACCGCATTTTACAGCATGACAGATGAAATACTGACCTGCCAAAAAATATCCAAAATAAAAATCATTAGTGAGCATCAAGGACGTTACATAACGTTCAACGAATACCGACCCCACTGACGCTCTATTCCAAGTCGAAGAATTCCCGGACTGGCTGTAAACAATGCCATCTGTCCCTCAGAGAAAACTTTGGTATATCCCAACTCCCTGAGCTGCAGCCAATCAGCCAATCATCTCCCCCACAGCAGAATGTGTTTCCACCTCGAGGCTGGACAGTTTCCTTTTTGAGGCTTTCCCCAGGTCCCACAGGGACGCAGCAAGCAGCATCTGTCCTACATAGCCAGCATGTATCCCTGGTGTCCTCAGACATACGACCCCTCCCAGCTGACAGAGTCCCACAGGAAGTCTTAGTCACTGTCTCACACTCTGTTTACAACTTTCCTCGAGAGCCGTTGACTCACATCAACAACCCTGATGCAGTTATTCACAGTCATCTAGCTCATACTTAATGCTCCAAAATAATAACACGAATATCAAGATCAATCTGGGACTATGAAATGGCAAAGAAATATCAACGGTCAGTGTTAAACTGCAGTCTAAGGAGAATAATAACAGCTTTATTTGTGTCGCATGCAGCCCAAAGTGTTCAACCAGAAAAGATCTGATAAAAATAAGCAATTACTATAAAGAAGAAGTTGCAGTAATATTAATAGCAATAATGAACAAAACAGACACAGATATATCTACTGAAGTTAGCTTGCTAACCAGCTAGCTCCAGTCGGTAATAGAGAAAAATTTCTGTTCTTGCTGTGTAAACACTAACACTCCCCGGGTCCCCAAACTCAGAGTCTGAACTGCTAGCTGCACAGCTAACTGAGCTAAGTGAGCTAACTAGCTAATGGCAGTGACAGTTAGTAGCTGTTTGCAGTAATTCTGAGGATATGCTGCCTCCTATATTTGTTTACAATATCAATTTAACAAGTGTCCAACTCCTACATATTGCACCTGTTACTCAAATTCAACACATTTTGCCAGTGACACACACACACACACACACACACACAGAGCAACAATCCGAAAGCATTACAAGCCGACGCGCCACTGCGCCTGGTAAAGAAAGTTCTTTAATTTCTTTTTTAAAACTTTGAGTGAGTTTGCTGATCTAATATCAAGGGGAGGGTGTTCTACAGTTTAGGGCCATGAAAACAGACTGCAGCCTTATGAGATGTCTTTTGGGACACTTTGGGAACTTCTAGAAAAAAAGCAGCAGAAGATCTGAGAGTTCTCACTGGGACAGAAAATGAGAGGTAGTTGTTGATATATGAAGGTGCTGGATTATGTAAGGCTTTGCAGAGAAGTAAAACAACTTTAAAAATGAATTGTGTGGTAAAAGATACAGGTAGCCAGAATGGATTTGTGAAGCGAAGGGATTCCTAACTAGTCGACTAGTCGATTTAACGTTTCTGCCCTCACTAGATGACACCAGAAATACTGGCAGGATGAACTTATTATTATTATTATTTTATTCATGTACACATTTATAATCACACAATGACATACTTTGTTGTGAAATGTCATCTTCCTTGTCAAATCTTACTTGACAATAAATAAACCATCAAAGCAAATCAGTTTTATTTACATAGCCACAATAACATTGCCTTAGTGGGCTTTACAATTTGTACAGTGAACGACATCCTCTGTCCCTAGACCCACAACAAAATCACAGTTTACGAATTGCTTTGACAGAATATCTGATACAAGTAATTATACAATATATGTGAAGTGTGTGGATCCAGGAGGACGACTGGGCAGGCAGAGGCATCACAGAGTGGTGCTCGAGTCACACGACCTCCACTCCACCCTGGTAAACTGGAGGAGGACAGGATACTTAGTAACAAAATAGAAAATATTAGAATGAAGAGACAACACATTTTACAGAAGTATAGATATAAGGAGATGGTTAAATAGAAGAATAAGCATTCATCACAAAGGTTAACAATGTAGGTTAGCTGGTGTATCAAAGATGAGTGTTTTCTTATCTTAAGTCTAGTATTAGAAAGATACTGGCAGTGCAGTGATGCCAGCAGACACAGAGTGAATGTTTTTTTTTACTGGTCAAAATCCTGGCCGCAGCACATTCTGAAATTTCTAAAAGGCCATACAGGGAGACCAGCGAAAAGAGAGTTGCAATAAACTAAGTGGCTTGTTATAAAAGCATGTATCAGCATTTCAGCATCATTCTGAGTTTAAAAATGTTCTCGTTTTGGCGATGCTCCTCAGAGGATAAAAAGAGTTAGCCTATAGTGTTGAGGCTGTACACAGCGGTGCTTTGAGTTCAATGTCAACATGCTAACATAGCTACTCACAGTGACAATGTTAACGCTGTAATGTTTTCCATGATAACGATTTCAATTCCGTGTGTGAGGATGCTACAGTTCTGCCCATCCGCACTAGTCCAGCCAAGGTTGATGGGAATGTCATTTTGTCTGCAGGTGTTTGGACAGATTGAAATGTTTATGGTGTCACCAAAGTTATTACAAATTAGTTCATGGCAGCCCATGAGTGGGCGGACAGACAGACAGACAGACTGAAATTGCTTTCTGTAGTGTAATTTGATGGAGGAGCCACACTGTGAGTGTTTACCATTTAGAACCCATTGAGGGGTTTTTTCGTCGAGTCGAAGCCCCTTTAAAGACTGTTAAAGATCCTGAGCGTGACTTTAGTGACAGATGAAGTTTTCCTGGAGTAACTTCAAATGAAAACCTGGATGGAGTTGTGCTCAGCAGGGCTTCTGAGGAGCTCTGATGAGCACAGGAGATGGAGGGGCGGAGGTGGTTCACAGCGCTGAAATGACAGCTGAAAAACAGCCAGAGACAGGAAAGTTTTTTATAACCCAACAGCAAACAAGATGGTTGTTTAACAGGTGTGATGAAATCAGATTGGCTTCGGTGAATGGTGGCAACAACAATGACAGCTGACAAATTGAGGTGACAGCAAAGGGGTGAGCATGTGCAAGAGAAGTGGGCATCCTAATTGAATGGCAACCAATATTTATATCAATCGTGCAATTTCTAGAGAAATGTCCACTGTAGTTTTTTTACCGTCTTAGATTGATTATGATTCAGAAAATGTGTGTGGAAATAGACATGGTGCTATGAATTATAATGCAGTGTGCTAGCCATATAATAAATGCTACAGTTTTCAAGCCCACAGTGTTTGAATGCATGACGTATTTTATTTTATTTTTTTTCCTAAGATCATGTCAAAGGTTTTGCTTCGCCCAAACAACAAGGTCTTCAAATCATATCAAATCAATTTTATTTATATAGCTCAAAATCGCAATACATTGCCTCAGTGGGCTTTACAATCTGTACAGTGAACAACATCCTCTGTCCTTAGACCCAGGGTAAAAAAAAAAACGATGGAAGAAACCTCAGGAAGAGCCACAGAGGAGGGATCCTCTATATCCTTCTACGTACTACCAACAGTTGACTATGTTTTTTTTGTAAGTAAAGGTTTAACATTGACAAAATAGATAAGTTAGTGAAACTCAATATATGTGTTATACTATTATGGATCATTATGAGAAACCCATTAATCCGTCATTAACATTATTAAGCCTTCTATAAACTATTAACAAGTTTCTTGTTAGTGCTGATAAATGTCATACATTTTGCATATAAAAGTTTAACAATTACATAATAAGTATGTTTTCTACCATGAATTGCTGTTTACCAACAAAACAACTACATAATCAAGAATCAAGTTACTAATGTTACTAAGTTAATGGCCTACTGAGGAGGTTGGAAATTAAGCTGCAACATCTCACTTCAGTTTGTTGTGCTGCTGAGTCAAAGTTAGACAGAAACTAGTTGGACGTGTCTTTTGAAATGAAGAAATCACCAATAGATCATTTACTGGTTGTTGGCAAATAGCAGAATATTATTCTAAAATGATATTGGGGTTGATTTAAAATACATTTCGATGTAATTATTGTCTGAATTTCTAGGAAATTTAAAATATGTTCCTGAAATGACCAACCAAAGACTTAAGACTGTCTTCTAGCTCAATAACTATAGACTTGATTGTCCTTCAACTGTGTTTTAATGATAGTAATAATTATAATAATGCTTTATTTTTGGATAGGGACAGTGCACATTAATGAACATCGAAAACATCTCTGTAAACATGTAGGATTATAGCAAAGCTGCTCATTTGCATCCGCAGTCCCTAATAAAAGAATACAAATAGCAGAGACAACACACACATAACACAATACATTACACAATCATGGCATTACACATACCAGACTCAGAAGGATATAACAATGCAATAAAAAGTAATGTTCAAGTAGTCTCAAGTCCAGTTAGTGGTCGTACATTTGGTGTGATTTGAGCTATTGTTTTAATTTTCCTTTAAAAGAGGAGTATGTGGGGCGTTCCCTTATTGTGGAGGGAAGACTATTCCAAATGAATAGTCTTGAATGAATGAAGACTATTCCCCCCACCCCCCCACAAAGTTATTTTAAAATGTTTAACTCAATAATTTTAGTTATACATCTAAATGAGCTAATATTAGTTTACCTTGTCCAGAAAATGTTGTAGCAAAACCCTAGAGTGTATCATACTGAGCAACATTGGCTTTTATTGTTTATTTATTCAACTTTCATTTAAGACAAAGATTTACTTGTTTCTTTACTCAAAATGTGTGTCCTCCCCCCCCCCGACTCAGTCTCGCCAAAAACGTACACTCAACTAAACTTAACAAACGTAGCTTTTCTCGCAGCGCTGTTGCATTGGACTGCATTATATCATGTGTGAGCTCATTTCACCCTGTAAGGATTCCCTCTCTCCGCACGATGCGCAGGAAGGGAAAAAGACTTGTGCTGGACTGGACTGGGAATGACTGTTCGTCAAAGTTGGACTGGCCAGCCAGGGCTTTCAGAGGAGAGGCGACACTGAGCTAAGATGTCGCTCAAGGGTCCTCTGTGGCAGTGAAGGCAGTGTACAGTGTTGAGTGGGACAATGACTGTACTAACTGTATTCAGATCTGTCTCTGAGTTACATAAGCCCAAGCAGGGGAGAGCAGCTGAGGGGGTCGGTGCAGAAGCCACAGTACACTGGACAAATATAATAACCACAAAGGCACTGAGGAGTGCATGAAAAGGGCTGTATTGAATGATACTGCTCTTCACAGGCCAGCAGCAGCAGCACAGGGATCATGTGTTGCAGCTTTATTTTGCACCGTAGAAACGAGTATTACAGCGCAGCCAGTGTTGACGGGGAATTTCACATGAGGTTATGTATCAATGTTATGCCCAAGTTGTTTTGACAGCCACACACATACTCATTACTTAGACGGAAGATTGCATCTACCAGTCAGAGCAGGTAATTGCCTCATCCCCTGTGTTGCAATGCATCTATGCCTCCTGTCTCCTCGCAAAAGTGACCTTTGAACATTGGGCTTATTAGAAAGGATCGCTGAGACCAGCGTATCCACCCATAGCAGGCGGAGAAATCAAATCAGCCTAAAGGTTAACAGTCTAGAAACTCTGTTTAATGACATGGCGTGTAGCTAACGTCACATCTCTTTTGTCCAGGAATTTGTCCTCACTTTATCAAAATGTTTGTTCGCAGGAAACCACTACGGAAGGAGGAGAACGGGACGAGTCGCGGGGAGTATGCCATGAGCATCCGTAACAAGAAGGCCATGGGTACAAACAACACTGTGGTATAGACTGTCTCCTGGTAGACACAGGAAGTGACATCGCAATTACCGTCTCTCACCTTTCCCCTCCTCGAAATACCACAATCCCTTTCTCGCCCAGAATGCAACTGGGTTTTACCCAAGGTTTTTCGAATAGGTAAACCTTCCCTCTTTGCTTGGCATGTTGCTCGGACAGAAGACACCATTCAGCTCACGAGGAGCTGTAAAAGATGGAAGGAGAAAAAAAATCAAGGCAGAAAGGACAAGAGAGAAAAATCCACAAACCCCCTATGGTGTTGAAAGTGGCACAGCAGGCTGAACATTATGCTCTTAGTAACAGCAAGTGTTGCTGACAGGCTGGTTGGCTGCTGGCTGGAGAGGGACTGTCTGCCAGTCTGCCGCAGATCCAGACCTCACACACTGTTGACATCTGCAATGGAACAACAGACAATACAGCAGCCCCGCAGTCCCACGGGCGGCCGGACAGGACAAGCCCCATCACACACAATAAATAAAGTGCATGCAGTTTTACAGAGAATGCAACGTTTTTTATATTCCAAATCCACGCACTGTCCACATTTTGTTCACCATTTCTTTTTTTTTTTGAGACAGACGCTCTTTGAGAGGCATGATGGTACTGTCGGTCCTGGCTGTGACACGTGGATTCATCTGACTATGCAATTTAAAGAAATCCATGGGAGGAAAAAAAGGAAAATAGAGGAGCAGCGACATCAACATGGGACGTTCTGGTTCTGGTTGCCAAAAATGCCACAGAGGAGTTCAATGTAATATACTTCAGTCATTCATCGATTTTATTTGCTCTATTTATTTATTTATCTACCTTTGAATTTATTTTTCTACTCAGAAGAGAAAAAAAAACTGTCTTGTAAGTTACTCACATCTTTACAAATCCTGAACATCTTGATGAATTCATCTTACTTCTTGATAGCTCTGTTTTTTTAAGTGAATAATTTATAAACCATATAATTCATTTGTGATGCTCCGATGCTTTAAGCCTGCTGTCAGTTTGTTGAGACACTGGTGCAGAAAACACGCTTGCTTTGCAAAGAGTTTTTTGGTATCAGTTGCTTCGTCTCCGGGAGTTTGATCTGCTTTTCTCTGTTTCCTTGAGACCCTCAGCTGAAGAGTCAGGGGTCTCTATGATGTGCTACGTGAATGTGTGTTTTCCAAACATTAGTTCTGTGCTGCATCATTTGCCAGGCCCCATTTGAGATTTGTCAATCCAACACCCCCCCCCCCCCAAAAAAAAAAAAAAAAAACGTTAGACCTGCTATCTGGAGTTATATGGTTAAATCTTGCTGTCTCCAGGTCAGCTAGATGCCTTCAGTTGTGTTTTGTTTGGGTGTGACAATCTTCATTTTTCTATCTGTCAAGAAGGGCTTAGCCCATCGCTATAGAAACAGGGGACATGAGCCCAGGGCTGACCTTGTGACTGGTGAGAGACAGGAGACTTAGCCAATAGCCAGAGATCAGGTTGCACAGAGGATGGCCTCAGCAGGGATGTGTGTGACTCAGTGCTGTCACAGGCATCCTCCACATCCCCGCTGGAAAAACACAACTGAGCTGAACTGGAGCATCACTCAGCTCTGCTCTGCTTCTTTTTTTTTTATTTTTTTATATTTTAAAATTAAATCTGCGTGTGTATGTGTGTGTGCGTGTGCGAGTGTATGTGCGTGTGTCTGTCTGTGAGTGTGCATGCTGATGAGTGTACTCAGTGAGAGTGGGCTGTACTCTGTGGCTGTCAGTAAAGTATAGATATTGGCTACGAAACTGTGGAAAATTTGGAAAAATACATGCTTGCATCTAAACATGCACACAGGTTATTAGCTAACAGTATACCCCACCATGTACCTATATGAGAGAAATGATGGATGCATGAATGTAAATATTGATATTTAAATATCTGCCTTCTGGACTGTTAATTAATGTACAGTGTAACAGAACATATGTTTATACATAGTAAAACTTAAACAATGTGCTACCATTTAGAAATTATGTCAATGTTGTCATGTTGATGGAGCAAGCCATTAATGTATATATGGCAATCAATAGTACATACACAATTTATGCATTATACCAAGCAGATAGAAAGATGTGCATAAGTTGATTTCATTGCTGAGTTTTTCAGTTGTAAATAAAACTGTACATAACAACAGAGCGACAGTCTATTGTGTTTAAAGGTGTGCAGGAGTCTGTTGTCGTGCTAAGGCAGACAAACCGCCTCATATGTGGCCAAGGTGATAAAAGTGAGACTGTTATATTTAGCCTGTGCCCATCCTGTTCTGTCTGCACTGTGCTGTGTTGTCTTGGGCAGAGCTGTGCTGGCTGTGTCTCCTGGGCCCCCCGCAGTGGAGGACATGTTCTCAGTCTGTCTCACACAGTGCATCTTTAATGAACTGCGATCATCAGGCATATTCCACTCCATGGGGCTTAATGACGCAAGCGTTAAAACTTATAGGTTGCATATTGTGCTAGCTGTGGGCCCAATCCATAATAATGTGACAACAGAAAATCATGGATGTGTGCGCAGCCAAAGCAAGAAGTTGCTGTAGCCACATTTTAAAGGGAGCTATAAGGAGGTACCGACGCTTAGTTCTTACATTAGACCAGTCATTTCTATTTTATTTTGCACATCAGCTGTAGTTAATGATGTGAAAAAAAAAGGCGAGCAGACCTGTACTACACAGGCTGATGCAGAGGTGCACTGAAGAGGAATGTCAATGAATTACAATGTGAATGAGGGACCACAGAGCACTTTGCCTTCCCTGCTTTAGATGTGCCACTTGATGGTAATGCCAATGGACACTCTGAGCAATTTAAACATTCATGCATTGTCCAGCCAGGGCGCTGTGGATTTCATTGTAATAAAAGCAATGTGACAGCACTAGGCAGGGGGACCAGGGACTGTCACTGTCTCAACAAGCTTTTGGAGGCTCTCAGAAGGTAGTTCCATGGAGCAAATGGACACTGGGACACAGATTCGTTGAAATTTGGTGCTCTTGAAATTGTTTCCGCACAAAAAAACGACTGGATATTTTGATGTGCTGCAGCCTTCGCTCAACCTGCTCTTTAATCAAGAAATGTCCCCGATGTGCACACCTGGTGCATGAGTACAATGTGTGTTTGTTTGAGAGCTTGCGCAGTCCTTTCAAAGCTGACCTTCACAATCTTTGAGGACCCACTCACACCCTCTCCGCCTGAGAGGACTTTGGTCAGCGTTAATTACCCTCAGTACCTCCAGCTGCCTGCTCATCAGGTCAGCGTTCCCATATGGTCCTCCAGGAGGCAGCAGGCAGGCAGGCAGGGGCGGGGAAAGTGCTGGATACCTGTGGGACACTGATTACATAAGCTGCTGCTAATGAGAGAGGTTCTTTCGGAAAAGGGCTGCGAGTTCAAACGATCACAACGGTGGCAGTGGCTGACAGATGCAACCCCAGAGCAAGGGGGACTTGATTAAACACACACACACACCTATGCACATGCTGGGACACATGCACATAAACACCTGCATCTGTCATCACTTTAATACACACTCACACACACAGAAGCACACAGCAGGAGAGGCGCTCTTTGATGAGCCAAGACTAGAGGTTGATGAGAAGGGGCACTGCAGCCTGATTCAGCTAGCTTAGGGTCACCGGGGAGTGTGTGTGTGTGTGTGTGTGTCTCAGTATGTGTGTGTATATTAGTCACATTGTGTGGTATCATTATACTACTGAGTCATTTGGCACACACCTCTCAACATGGGTGCTCTTATACATGCAGTGACTGAAAAGCTAATTTTTTTAAAGAAATGTATTCAAATAGATTTGGGATATTTTTGCCCAATAACTTTGAACTCTGAATACATTTATATCTTCAGATCTTATTCATCCTAAAGCCTGATAATGAAATCCTTGCAGCAGCCAAGATCAAAACAAAGATTAATGCGCTGTTCGGCTTTCTAGCCCTGCTGTCATGTCATCTGTTATTCTCAGACAAGAGCTTCGTGGTAATGCGGTTAGACCTCACAACAATGCTTAATCACAACAAACCACATTAGGCCAAAGGTAATTGTGTTTGCTTGGTATATGCGTGGTCCAATCTGTTTCGCTGCTGCCAATGAAAAGGGGGATGGAGGAGTAAGAAGGTGGGGGCTTTCCACTTTGGGGCGAGGAGGGGGGCATAGCCGATATAGTCTTGTTTACCTCCAGTGTCTGGCTCCACCTTATCGAGTTACAAAGCCGCTGCTGCAACTCAGATTGGCCCTCTGATCGATCGAAGCTCTGATGGCGAGAGGCAGCATGACTGACAGTCTGACAAGGATCTCAGATGGGAGCTGAGTAATGCATGTCATGCCATTATTCCCGGAGACACCTGAGGTTCAGTTTCTCGTCCGGAGGAGTAAACAACAGAGCTGATTCTTATCGCCCTGCCATCTGCATTATGGTAAACTGGACATTTTCCGCATCAGTCAGGACATCAAAGGGCAGTAAATGTCACATTTGAATTTTTCGGAGGCGTTGCAATTGGCAATTCATGTGAAATGACAAAGTGTCTCAAGGTTTAGAAAAACTCGTACTTTATTATCCAGCTTGCAACCAAGCAACTTAAAAAGTGTATGAATGTGACGGAGTGAGCATGTCTAAGATTCAACAAGCTTTTTCTTTCAGACCCTCACTATTACTAACACGGGTCTATAGAAACCGTCTTAGTCATCTACTGACTCTTCAAATCTGTTGAATACAACAGTTAGGCACCGGATACAATTATCCCACACATCCAGCCAAACCCATAATTATCAGCTCCAGTACTAGAACTTTAAAATAGCATAGATTTACTGTACATATACAGGTATTATACTAAAGGTGCTGACAATTATTTAGTCCCACACAGCATCATTTCACATGGGAGTCCTTTTTTTGGTCAGAGAGGATGCATGCAGGTCTTAGGACCCAGATTGGACCAGAGGTGACCGCAGAGCAGGTCACATGGGGTAGAACTGTGAGGCAGCCTCCGATGACTGGATCTCCACCTGAGCCATCTTGAACTGGGTGCATTGCAGCCATTTGCGCAGAGCGAACGGAGGAGCTCCGGATGTCTGGCCCTGCAGACACTGGTGGTTCACCCGGTTCTGGATGGCCTGGAGACGCAACTGCAGCCCCGCAGAGAGATGCTGATGAAGGAAGGAAGGGAAGATGATAACATTTTAGTATGTGTCAATATCTACTGCATTATGTTAGCAATCTGTTTCAATAATGGCACAAAGTTTATTTCAAATGCCTTACTTTAAGGTTTGACTGAATCATGGGCAGCCACATTGGAATTAGCTATAATAAAGAATGAAGACAGATAAGTAATTGACTACATGTTAAGGAGATTATACTCTATATAACCTTGTAAAACGAAATAATAGAGTTACAGCAAACCTTGACAAAAATGGTTGAGTTGCACTCTTGCAGGGCTTCCATCAAGCTAATGACATGAAGACACACCATCTCTACCATCTGAGAAAAACATATCAATCACAAATGTTATATTCTAGAAACATAGTAACAGTTGCTGCATTGAAAACATTGAAACTAAACTCCTCACCTCATATTTCATGTATGAACAAGCACCACACATTTCTAACCCTGTATCCCCACCCTAGCTAGCTTCAATTGCTCCCCAAGGAAAACGTATAAGGCAGAGCACTCACCACTTTATTGTGGGCCATGAGCTGCAGGATGCTAGGTGTAACCCGACTCCAGAACTCTAGGCCGGTGAGGATGGCGCTGGAGGAAAACTCCGTCTGGTTCTGGTTCACCAGGGACGGAGCAGCGGCCGCCTGCTCGCAGTAGATGGTCCACAGCTGGGCGAACATGAAGGCGTGGAACAGAGAGCACATGTGCAGCACCGACGTCTGGGACAGAGATGGAGACCAAAACAGAAAAGGCCGGTGAGGTGGTTATAGATCAGACTAACAAGACCTGGGGGAAGGGAATTTAAAGGGATTTTTTTGCCAGACCTTCGACTGTTCCGGGAAACCAATGAGGATGACTATAAGGTGATCTGCGATGTGGGAGCCGGCGTCCAGAGGGATGGGCATGCAGGAGGTGGAGCCCTGGTGCAGGGCACAGTGTGTGAGGGAGCCCAGAAGTAGCCATGACAGCTGACGAATGTGGGACACACACTCAATGAATTCCTTTGGCCTGCAAAGAAAAATAGTTGATCAGTCTCACTAATGGTCAGTTTGGTCTTAAAATATCACCCAAAATAAAATTCAGTCATCCTCTATTCTTACCCCTGTTGCATGGTGGATGGCGGATGATAGAGCCAGGGAAGATAACGGACAACAGCTTTGTTATCACGATGATTGCCTTTGCTGATCTCCATGGCGGCGACTTGTGCCAAGCCCACTTTCAGGTTCCCCCCGAAAGTGTCCTCATGCAGCGGCTGACAGCAAGCCTTCATATGGCTCTGGATCACAGATTTGGAGGGAGGAAAAGATAAGGCTGAACAAAAGGCAAAATATGGAAAGACAAAACTCTGCATATGATAAGATACTCAGCAAGTTGTGGCACTCGAATGAAGACTTACTTTAAGTTTGGTTAGCGTGTGCATATCTGCAATGAAGTCCAAGAGTTCACTTATGTACTGTCTCATGCATTCCATGGCTGCTGTGGTGCACTGTCGGGAACACAAACCAGTTTATCCTTTAGGAGGAATCACAGTGGGGACTATCTCTGTTTCCTGCTGTTTTATGAGGCTGATTGTAATAAGATCTGTACACGCATCGACTAAAGTCTTACCCCTGGCAGTGTTGCGATCATGTGCTTTTGGATGATGGTGGATTCTGCTAGCCGCGTACCGATATCTGCACAAACAAACTGGGAAATTCGACAGGATCTTTAAGAATTTGTTCTCACTGTGATTTTCTTGCAAAGTGAAGTGCGTGGAAGACGGGTCATTTTACCTGGACCAGCAGTAACAAGTTTGTGTCAGGCAGAGGGGACTTGAACTTGAGAGCCTGTAGAAGCTCTAACACCACAATGCGGGACATGTAGAACTTATCTCGCTCCTGGATGCGAGGAGAAAAGAGAGTTGAGTAAATGTACTGATGCAGCAAGACTGCCTTTTTCTATTATCACTCTCCCTTACTCATGCTGCGAGGAGAGCATAAACTCTGTAGTCTGAATAGAGGGGGAAGGACAGGCAGCAAGATGGGAGGGAGGGGAGGCAGGGAGACAGAGAATAGACAGAGAATAGTGGAGCTGAGGAGTAGATTTAGGCCAGTCCAGATCTCTCCTCCCAGAGTCCCAGGCAGCTCAGATGAGGCTGTCAGGCTGCCTTCTCCCTCCCTGAGGACAGGCTGCTCTCTTTGTTCATCCCTTCCACACAAAGCCCAGCTGCCTGTTTACAAACCACACTGTCATCTTCTGGCTTCCACTTTGCCTCTCTCTTCCCTCTATGCAGTCATGTTTGCTTATGTTAGGCGCAGGCACACGCACCTCCGCTCTAACAGAATGCAGAGCTGCCTCTGACATTTCTTAGCGCGGCGGCTTGTTAATGCGCATACCTGTCCGCGGCACTCTCATAATTAAAAGTTGATGGAGCATGGCCGTTTGGTAAATAGCAAATCATGGGCTCTTCTTAAGCTACGGGGCCCAGTAGTGGCATTTGGCGTGTAGCGCTGTGCGGCTATGATAACTGGTGCATGGTGTGGCAAACTTTAGCAGCTTTGGAAAACCTGACTTTGTGTCCTCCAGAGATAACTTAAAAAAAATAATAAATAAATAATCCTCCCCGCGCTTCCCAGAAACCTCACCTCTCCATAAAACAACTGCACAAGACAGGTTCCAAAAGCAATTGCTCACAGTGACTCCAGCTTTTGAAAAGCGGATATTATATGGCGAGGAATTAAAGCGGGTGAGGAAAATCAATACTGCAGGAGACATAAAGCATGCCGTGTTGACAGTGGTGGAGGACTGAGGATCCATCTGGCCCAACAGTGCAGACAGGCCTGGCTCCATCTCTGTCTGAGACAGCCACTCAGAAACACACCATACATCCTTGGCCCTAGCACACCAACTAATCATGTTAATCAATACTGGCTGATTGCCTACTTAATCATCTGTGACACATGGCCACATTTCTGGCTGACTGGTGAGTCGGGGAAGTAGGTGTAGCAGCAAAAGAGTGATGAGCGAGAGGCCTGCGAACAGGAGCTTTTTAACACTGCAGATTAGTTTAAAAAGATTTAACTCTTCCAAGGCCGTCAACATGTTTTATTCAAGCTGTACAAGAAAGACGTCATGTAAACACACTCATGAGTACCTTGTTGAAGGTTTTGTAGCACAGTCCACACAGTTCTACGAGGTAGGAGAGGCTGAACATGCCATACTGGATGACAAAGCTCAGCAGCTTGGAGAAAGGCTCCAGGAGGCTCTGTAGGACGGAAGACGAGGAGAAAGGGTTCGTTACTAAAGGCCAGAATTTAGGCATATCAGTGTGTAAAATTCTGTTCTGGGCTTACCCGGGTTGCATTTGTAGTTGGGATTTTCAACAGACATATGATAATCCTCAAGCTGGAATCCATGGGGCACTAATGAGGCGGACAAATTGCGAACAAACAAGTTGAACAATCCTAAATGTCAGCAGGTTTTGAAAGTGCAGAAAATGAATGTGTGGTGCATTGTCATATTCCTGGACTCTGGTGTTTTAAATTTGTCTACAGTGATACAATTTTGCACACTAATCTGACCTCCAAGGTCAAAAGCATCAGAGTCAAATCAATTACAATTGTAAGACTCTGTCGAATTGAACCCGACAAGGGCACCGCTGGATGCTTTTTCCTCGAGCCATAATCACATTAAACCATATCAGACCATGACTAAGTGAACGGAAGGGTCGATATCTACCTTGAGAGGAAGCACGGAGGGCAGTTTTGCGAGGAAGGTCTGGAACTGGTTGCAGATGGTGGTCCACAGGTTGCTAGGAGAGTCCATGGGGAGAGCCTCCATGAAGGTGGCTATGTTTTCCAGGCAGTGCAGCATCGTGCCCCCTGCTGGCAGACTCTTCTTGTTGTTCAGGCCCTGGAGGGCACGGAGGCATAAAACCATAAAAGGGTTATATAATGACATTCTATAAGCGAAGATATTTCCATTTAACTGATCATTCAGTCCTGATCAATCGCATTCCACAT
This sequence comes from Sparus aurata, assembly GCF_900880675.1. NCBI lineage: Eukaryota > Metazoa > Chordata > Actinopteri > Spariformes > Sparidae > Sparus > Sparus aurata. The sequence continues at coordinate 14,054,172 of NC_044202.1, forward strand.
GATGAGTGCGGGGGAATTTAGGACACAAATGCACAGATGATTGCTTAGATGAGCTCACGCACCAACGAGTCGTTATCTGTGTCAATTATTTAGCTCAACAGCATCAATAAACTGGTACAGTGGTGCAGAGTAAGGCAGGTTTTCTCGGATGCCCCCCGATGATTTGTTATTTTAGATGGGCTTATGCTGTGGATGTTAGCTGGAGACACAAAAGTGTTTGCTTTGACAAGAGCTCCTCCTGCTGGTTAAAAGACTCAACACAGTTAGATAAGAGAAGAAATCCCACCTCCAGCAGCATGTTGAGGGCAGCAACAGAGCTCAATTCATTAAAATCAATCAGGGAAGATGCAAGTGTACGCAGGAAACTTCCATCTGCAAGAGAAAGTTGAAAGAACAACTGACACTAAGTCGAGGAGGATACTTTACAATGAATATGCCAAGAAGAGCTGTAAAATATGCATCTTCTGCAGGTTTCTATAAAAAAAAAAACATTTCTTCACTCGCCCCGAAGGGTTTCTATACACTTGACATCATATAGCCTATATTTTTTTAATCCGTCTAGGCATAAAATCAATGATTTATTATCTTTATTATCTATACAAATCAGGACTATTCCAGCAACGGTAGAGCCAGAAAAAAGGTTTAAATCTGTAATTTAATTGAATTGGGAGCCTACAATCAAAAGACAAAGTGAAAAACTTGCAACAAGAACAGAAAAGAACAAAAACAGTGCAACAAAATAAGCAGCTGTGAGTCTCTAAAGAAAAGGTGCAGGCACATATTAATGTTTTTTGAGTTTAGTTGTCGGTAGTGTGAGCAGACCTTTGATGTTACTCTGGAAGAGTTGAGGCAGGATGCCATTAGGGGCCAGCTGGTGAAACATACAGCGGAGGAACTGCTTGGCTACACCTGCTACATTCCCTGGGATCAACATACTGCAAAACATCAGAGGGAGAATGGCCGTGTTGGACAGGCGGTCACACTTCACATCTATAATTAAACTCATCTATAAGCACACTGAATATCCGAGCACTCCAGCGTGACGGCTTTAATGTCTCGTACCTCTCAGCCTGTCCAGAAAAATTGGCACTGGATGCCAACCTGAAAAGAAGTTAAAGCGGTGGATTAGGACTCGGGGGATGAATTATGCATGAGCTCTAAGGGTGAGTTATGAAACTTCATTTAAGTGCTGTGTGGATGTAGATTGCCGGAGCGGCCGCACCTGCCCACAGACTGCATGATGTCGAGAAGCATCGGAGCTGCCAAATCAGGGCTGAGGTGGATGAACATGGAGAGGACGACCACCGCAAGGCCGAGAGTCTCCTCGTCATATTCCTCCAGCACGGCTGCACAGTCCCGACACCTGGGGCATCACGTAGATATTAACCAGGTTGATTGAGCATTGAGATGACATGTTAAAAGACAGGTAATAGCTTGTTGATTGTTTCATCCACCTGTCAGACATTGTGGTCGGCTGCTCATCAATGAACTCCTCCGGCGCAGGGACAAACATGCTGACTGTGCTCGGTGCAGAGAGGAGACTGGTCTTTGTAGGACCTGAAAGAACAGTTGGCTTTTGGTAAGATAGTGGATGCTGAATGAGGTCAGCGAGGAATAACATTTTGGAGCGCCTGTAGTGCTATTTATCCATCTTGATTGGTTTGGTGTGAGCTGCTGATATCTCCAAAACTAGGCAACCGACACCAAAACAATTCAGATGGATAAATGGCACCTCAGGTAAAAGGGAAAAATATGTATTTCTGATTTTGGGGTGAACTTTAAGTGCACCAATCTGACAATCTCAAAACAGATATTGAGCCTATTTGACTGTGTACCCAGGCTTCAGTTTATGGCACTTGTACAAACAGTACTATATGTGGATACTTTAGGATACATACTATAGGATTTGTCAATGTTGTTTTCTTAAATGTGTTACCACAACATGTCCACATAAATCTCCTCAGGACAGAAAATCTAAAGGGACTGACCCGTCTCCCAGGTGCTGATGTTGTGCGGCGCACTCGACTGATGTTCCAGCTGTCTCTTCATCAGCTGGCTCATGGTCAGAGCTCCCAGAGAGCCTCGCTTCACCTGACGGTACTGAGCTAAAGGTCGGACACAGAAAAACAACATACGAGATGAAGCACCAGCACGGACCGATTCAACGATACCACCACCAAGTGTGAATGTGTGTGTGTGTGTGTGGTTACATGGATATAGGTAAGACACACATGAAAAAGAGATGATCAATGTAATTTTATTAAAATTAAGTATTTAGCTCAGTACTTTTGAGAAACTACTTTCCAAGAATGCTTTAGAGAGAAATGTAAAACATTACATTTTTGTCATTCTCTCAGGGATTTTACTGGTTTTATAATAAAAATGTCAAATAATATTATGTGATTTTAGCACAGCACACAGGTTTTTATGTCTGTACAGGTAAAAGTGGTAAGTTAAGGCCCTCATAATGATAACACAACAGTCAAATTCCTTTTCAAGATTTGGATCCTACTTGACACTGAAGAGCGGTGGCTTGTTTCAGGCATAGCAGCTTCAAGCGTTGGGGCTGAGGCCGACTCTCGTGGCTTTTCCAATGTAGACAGAGATTTGTGATCTGCAAGGCAATACGGGCATCGGGCATTGGCATCAGAATTGTGCCGTCGAATGCCAAAAGATTAAAACGGCATGCGATAAAAAACACTCAGTAGCGCTACACACTACTTTTGAGGAGATCGTGTACATTTTTCTTACTGCTTCTGTGAAGTTTAGTGTTTTGGTTTCACCACCTCTCGTGCTTCTTTTATACTGAGTCAAATTATTAAGGTTCACCGCCTCTGATGTGTGCTGAAAAACCCTTTAAAGTTTTACTATGGAAGGAAAGGAAGAGTGAACACATACATAGAAACACACCACAGGACGCCACACAGCTGGAGTGGTTGTTCAGATAAAGATTTGCATATGTTTCAGAGTACATTTCTGTTGTACAATATTAAAGTAGAACACATGTCGGCAATATTTGACAACAAACCATGTATCCTTTACCTTTTCTGCTGTCCAACAACAACCATACTATCACTTTTAGATTTTTAGGTGCATTTTTCCTCCCATGCCAGGCTGCCACTGGGTTCAATTTGAGTTGTGCGAATCATCACGGTGATCATTCAGACCTGTTTTAATTTTCTGTAAATGCTGCGTTGTTGTTATGGGGTAATGTAGTTAAAGGTTCCAGCTTCTTAAATGTCAGAATGAGTTTCTTTCCTTTCTCATTTACAATAGCAAATAAAGAGTCTTTGGGTTTCAGAATGTTTACCGAACCAAATTAGCGATTTGAAGATGTGGATTTCAGGCTCTGGGAAATTGTGTTGAGCATTTTTTCAATTTTCTTTGAAATTTTGAATGCTTAACAACGTATAAATGACTCGTGAAAACTTAATGCAATATCACTGTAGGCTTTAGCGCTGGATCAAGGAACAGTTACTGTGAACGAGTCTGCAGAACTGAATCTGTGAGTGATTTAATAAAAAGAATCTGCTCATGGATTTTCATATTGTATGTATATAGAAACCACTGGAGGCCTTGGACCATGGGAAAACAAATTTTCGTGGCGTGAAAAATGGTTAAGTTTGACTGAATGCATAGAATTAGTTTGTAGTTTAAATGGTTAACTAGACAAGACTTTGACCACATCGGCACAAAAAGTGATTGTTGTGGATGTTTTTTTTAAACAGCGTTTGACAAACCTCATATCTTACAGATCTGGGATCATTTTGAAAGACAGTGGTAAAGTGGGAGTTATCCTCATCCGGCCTTCCTTCTTACCGGTTTCTGCGGCCTGCTCAGCGCCCAGCTTGTCGAACATATTGAACGTGATGTCCAGGTACTCCCTCTGGATGGCACTCACAGCTATCTTCCTCTGCTTCCGTTGTCTGGGGACAATCTGGATTTTAAATTCTGCCTCGTCGTTGTCGTCCCCGTTGTCAGGTTTGGGGTCGCTGTCCCCTTCATCACCCATGTCGTCGTCCTCTTCATCATCGCCATACTCCTCTTCATCATTGCTGTTGCTATTCTTGCTTATTTCTGGTGAGGAAAGTGGCTCTGTTCCGTCTTCTGGGATGTCCAAAAAGATGGTCCTACCAGAGGGGCTGGTCCCTAGTCCCATCCCGGCCTCTGGGGTTACAGGAATGTCGTCTAGAGAAGTGTAAGGGACATGTGGGGTCTTCCTCAGCAGGTCTCTCTTCTGCTTCAAGGTCATGGGGCTTTCATGGCAGACATTTTCTGGTCGGTCTGGAAGTTCTAGAGAGGTGCTGGGAGTCACGCGGTGTGGCCTCTTTTCCTGAAAGAGCTCCTCTGATTTTCCCTTCTCCACCAGAAGGTCTGAGGTCTTTTTGTCACTAGAACAGTCCTCCACACTCACCTGAACCACGGGAGACAGTCGCAAAGTGTTGCTGCTGGCAGACGAAGCAGAGACCTTTGGGCTCTCGTTGAACTTGGAGGCAATGAGGGTGTTAAGGTCAAACTCCTCGTCGCTCTCGACGATCCTCAGGGGAGGCAACGGTTCAAACACCAAGGAGTCGCTGTCGGACATGGAGAGCAGTGAGTGTTTTTCTGGAATGGAGGTGCAGTCAGAGGAGAGGTCGATGAGGTCTTGGTCATCCTTTCCCTGAGCCGATCCCCCTTGTGAGCCTTGGTCAAACTTATCCTCAAAGGTCTCCATGCAGCTGAGCCGAACCTCTGGGATGATGGGCTTGGAGATGTCGGACTGACCGCCTCGAGAGCCTCGCCGGTCCACTGCATCGCTGCCCTCCACCCGAACCGAAGAGCCATCGGATGATCCTTTGCCGTGATGCCTGCTGTGGGATGTGGATGAGGACGGGGGCAGGACCACGGGGGGCACCTGCATGTCACAGCGATCGATGCAGGATTTACGTCGATGTTCGTCCAGATTGAAGAGGATGGAGTCGGTGTTGGAAATGTCCAGAGACTTCTGCTTGTGCATGGCCTGGAGCCGCTTCTTCCTGGTGCTCTCCTCCCTCACACAGTGCAGAATGCTGTCCTGAAGGGCGCTGGCTTCACGGTACTCTGACAGCTCAATTTCACCTGATACACAGAAGAAAAGTTAGACTTTATGCCAGTGACAGCCTCCCGCAATCTTCAAAATATGTCCTACTGAAAAAGATTCAATCGATGTGCTGTTATACTACACTTTACTCTGAAAGCCTCTGCTTCTTACTTTTCTTGGCATTCAGCTCAACCGGCTGGTACTTCACAGACTTGCTGCCACCGATCCTCTTCAGGCGGGCAAAGAAGGTCTGTGACTCCTTGTTAGCAGCACCAGTCGGCGTGTCATGGACGTCTGACTCATCGAAAACACTGTCCTCTTCTAAAATGGAGAAAAATTAACATCAGGGGCGCATTGACGAGGCGAACGGATTCATTCACTGGGAAGAGTGTCATTTTCATCACATCCTATCATTATATCTACATGGTATAGGAAAGGTTTTTATTCAAAATGAATTCCTAATCTGAAGCCATGAATGGTGCCTATTAGAAAAAAAGATCTCCTTCTAGAAAAATATTCCCTTAATATTCAAATTAGTTTTTAGTTTTTCAAACCACCCTACCAAGAAGGCAGCTGCCAAGTTCCAGCACACACAATCAATCATCCTATGTATGTATTTTAACATTCTGTGACCTGTTCAGCACACTGGGTGTTTTTCTGACGTTGACATAAACAACATATTGATTTTGCTTCACCTTTTTCTTTCTCGCTGTAGCGGCTCATGTTGGAGTTGTCGCTGTAGAGCGGTCCAGCCGTAGCGTGGGGACGACAGCTGTGATACTGAGCGTTCAGTGTGTTGATGGTGATGTGGATCAGATGGAGGACCACTTTGCTGCCGTCCATGTCTCTGTACGGGTACTGTGGTGCATCGGAGAAACATAATAGGCTATGTTGTCTAACTTTCATTCTCTTTGTGATGCATGCTAGATATCATAAGATGTAAAGAAAATATGTAACAGCAAGGCTCATCAACAGTTAAGTAGCTGAATAAATACTTAATCAACTATTAAAATCCTGATATAAATGTGGATACAATAGTGTCTGTTTCAATATTTTCATTCAATTGAACTGCTGAGTTGCTTTCGTTGGGAATCACTGAACTATGAGAGTAAATGCGTGATGATCCAAGCAATGATAGCCCACGGACACATATTAATACAAAGAGTACCTTATAGAGGATAACTAGCAGGGCTCTGAGCCACATCTGTCTGATGTGTGGCCTAAGGGCCCACAGAGAGCATCGAGGCGGCTGTTGGAAGTAATGTCTCAGCTGGGGACATGTGCAGTACTTCAACACCTGGACCACCAGGGGGAGCAGCTGCTTTCCCAAACCAATATTGTAGTCCATCACCTGTAAGAATCAACAGTTAAATCCATTTAGCATTTGTGTCTTACTGCTATAACCCTCACAACATGCTCCTATGCACGCCAGTTAATCAGGCACGGAATGACAAGAAGGTGAGAATATATTGTATGTCAGTCACTTGTGCAATGCCAGCGATGAAGGCGTTGAAGCAGGTGGAGGTGCGCATCTTCTGAGGTGCAATCATGAAGCAGCCCTCCTGCTGGTCGTAGCCCAGCAGCACGTACAGGTGACGCTTCACTGTGTTGAAAGCCTTGGCGCTGCCAATGTCAGCCTCGGCGCTGCTCTGGTCTTTGGCCATAAATTTCATGAGCACCATGATCAGCTGGTGAACCGTCTGGTGATCTATGCCCGCGTCCTCAGGAAGCAGGTCTCTGATGATGCCGTCGTCCTCGGGAGACGGGGTCTGGCCTGCAAGAGGGGCTGAAGCGTCAGGGTTAAAGTGCGGGAGGAAACGTGCTGCAGACAGGGGAGAAGATGGGGAGAGGGAGGGGTGCGGGAGCGGGGGAGGAGGGGTAACAACACAGAGGAGGGGGGAGTCAACTCAGACAGGTGGTGACATCGTCATGCAATACATATATATCTGAGCAACGTGATCGTGGAATATGTAGACGGGATACACAGAAATAACAAAGAAAATGACCATCTAGCTGTTGGTAAGAGAGTTGCTTCTCAGTCTGAAGAAAAAACAACGACTGTCATCGCAGAGCAAGCATTGCTTTTTCAATATCATCTGTCATAATCTCACATATTATGTAATATTAAGATAATCATACTGTACTTTTCCCTCCAGTATGATGTGATTGTGATGAATAATACTGCATGTTTCAAATTTTGGTTTGTTATTTACCTGGCAGGACTTTCTCTATCATATCTCCCAGTGTCGGGGCAGAGTGCTCTTGCCTCGTAAGCCTTAGAGCTAAAAACCACATATGAAGAACACAATTTAGGAGAATGTACAGGGGAGGTAGTGTAGGACACATGTCTGAGCTTCACCGCAGTCCAACACAGGAACACATACAAACACATACACATAAAACACACACACAATATATGGCTTCGAAAACGTATACAATCCGGCATTTTGACTTAATATCAAACAACCACATCACGTTTGAAGCCAACACAAACTCTGTGCTTCTGTGCAGAGCCAAGGATAAAATGAAAGACATCCTTAATCAAACTAAGTATGTGTCAAGACAGTCAAAGACAGTCAAGTGAAAGGGACATTGGGAACAAATGAGCGAGGAGAGAAACATTAGGAAGAAGGGACCAGACTTTGGCCAAACAGTATTTGCAAATAAAAAAAGTGGAAAACGAGCCATGATCACCACATTTGGATGTCAGTTGGGTAATAAGTCGATTTAAAAACACAGCAATGGAATGTCTCTGTAATGACACGTTGGACAAAGCACCTATGAGGCACCTAAAGACTCAGAAGGTATTTGCAAACACTATTAGACCAGAGGTTCAGATCTAAACTGGCCGATCAACGCTACTCACGAAGCCGGTTGCTCAGTGACTCGGGGAGTGAAAACGGCCGTTTGGACTCTGACTGGCTTCCCTTCACACTGTCACGGAGGGAACGCACACTCTTCTGCCGATTCCTGGCAAAACGAGCCCGTCGTATCTTCCACATTGCTGCGTCGCTCAGGTTGGCTACATTGGTTCGTACGGCTGTGATGGCTGCCAAAAGAAAGACAACTTAATTAGGAGCACCATCAGGCCGTAAGGTCTCTGTAAACATTATGTCGAGAAGGTGGAGCAGGTGTAAAACTCTGAATGGGGACACAGCAGCTACGCACTAGTAGGGAAAGGGAACTCCTTGTTGCAGTCCAGGTGCAACTGAGCCTCCAGAGAGAGCGTTTCAAAGCGGTTGACAAAGAACTCCCAGCTAAGAGCGGGAATGTCTTTCTTCAGGAAGTGCAGCAGCAGGAGCTTGCTGAGGATGATGGGCCGATCCCTCACGACAGTGTCAAACTGGAAATCCAGGCACAGGCATAACCCCTGGATAACAAACAACACACACCTATGAATACACAGCAGGGCATGGAAGTATGTAGGCACATGACTGTATACACACAAAACTTTGTTTATGAAGTTTAAATGTTAATTTTAGCTGAGGGGCATTTTTTCAATTTCATTCGATGTTTCATGGACCAAATTATTTAGAAGAAGAAGAAGAAGAAGAAGAAGAAGAAGAAGAAGAAGAATCTTTATTTAAATGTTAATCAAGAAAACAATCAGCAGATTAGTCAATAAAGATAATTGTTAGTCGCAGCTCTGATGTGAAGAGTAAACTAATCAATAAACGTGCTTTTCTGCAAGATTTCTGTCATAAATGTACATCCAAACAACATGTCTAAGGGGACGACCAATATGGCAGATATATACTGATTCATAGGAATCAAGGAGAAGGAAAAAACAATATTTGGGGCCGATACTTTGAGCAAAAATGAAACTCTTTGTGTCAAAATTCCAAACAACCAGCAGTGGAATAAATCTAAGTACTGTTCCTAAGTACAACTTTCAGGTACTTCACTTAAGTATTTCCATTATCTGCTGCTTTATACTTCCTCTCCACTACATTTATTTCATAAATTTAGTTTCTAGTTACTTTGCAGATTATTCAGTGTTTATAGGCTAACAAAATTTGGTGCAAAAAGACACAAATACGGGCCAAACAAATTATGGCAGGTCACCTGCAGGGCCGGCCTCTTGATGGTATCCAGCAGCAGTCTGGCCCGGGTGGCCACAGCCGGGTTGACGTCCTCCACAGAGGCCAGTAAGCAGCAGAAAGCGTGAGCCAGGGCATACTTCAGCAAGTGGTTTTTAGTCACCGCGCCGATGTCCAGGAACCGACACAACACCGCCACCTTCTCCACTTGAGTTTTCATGAGAATATAAAGTGAAAGGGAATATCATCAGCAACACAGACAGAGTACACAAGTGCTTTAAATTGATGACAGCTTCAACTTATAGACAGACACCAGTCTGGCAACATGACGTCTCCTCGTGAGTGGAATGAAATGTGTTTAGTCATCTAAAAAAAGAAAACCCTCAGTAATTTTCGTCTTTATTTATGGTGACTCAGATTAAAATCTAAAAATAGACGCTTCATTCTGGAATTCATAAACTCATAGCTCATAGCTCATAGCAACCAGTGTTGACCACTAGATGTCAGTATGGGAGGTAAGAGATATTTCAGAGCACCACCACAAATCCCTGTTCGTCACATTTAAGGTTTTAAAATGATGTATTTCGGAGTATTTTTGTACGAGTTACTAATAAAATTACTAATCATATTAATAAAGCTTGTGGTCTATTCTATATACACTCACAATTACAGACTGTTACTGTGAAGCATGAGTTTTAGTATAGGGACTGAATGATCAAATTCATTTCACCGTTTTTTCCAGGTCTTTATACATACAATAGGCTAATATTTGTACATCTTTTGGGGATCATTAACTGCATATCTGCAACTACTGTCAATTTAAATGTACATTCATACATCCAGTCCGAGGTCCTGTCCTCTGCCTCTGTCTCAAGGTCAGGCAGCTCTCCTGTCTGCCAATCACAAGGCGAGAAAAACCGTATTAATCCCACAATTCCTCTTTGCTGCCTGTTTGAGCCACACACAGTTGCCATGACAACAGGAGTGGGAGCTGTGGGCAGGCAGTGGTTTAGGTAGCGCGTTATATAAGCAGACTGGGGGTCTTCCACTAATGATTAATTCATTTAAAAACCACGTCCAATTCACTTGTAAAACGTGTCATTAAGACTAAAAAATAAGAATTGAGGACAGTGTAGTGAGGTTTGTATACCTGCGTAATGAGGTTGTGAACATTTGTCATATTAGAAGCAAATTTAATATTTATTTTTTTTTTGTTACACCATGAGTCTATATCTCACCTGCTTCAAATCGTATTTTCCAGTCTTTGCTGTTGAAGTTTGTGTTGATGAGGTTCCAGAAGATGTCAGCCCCATGTGACAGGGAGAGGGCGTGGAGAAGCTGAGGCACAGCCAGGGAGGCCAGCTGGCAAAACTCTGATTTCAACATGGACCACAAGCTGAAATGCAAACATCGAATTAGACACACACACACGTTGTTGTCACAGAGTTGGTTAAATGCAACAATCTCTACTAAAACAATCACTCGGCACGCACCACGGGATGAGCATCTTTTCCTGGATGTAAGCCAGAAACTGGGGGTGATCCTTGCGGGCGAGGTACAAACACTCTCCATGGAGACACAGGATCTTCAGACAGTTCAGCATGTTGAACAAGATGTCAGGCTCCTCAAACTTGGACATTTCCTAAATACAAATGAGACGTGTGACTCAGCGTGTACCACATGTAAACTCAAATAAATCACAGAAAAACCTCCGTGAATGCCTCCGGTCTGTTTGTGCCTCCGCTTTAATATTCAGTTATTCAGAGCCAGTACCTGCAGGATGGTGTATATGAGCTTCAAAGACACAGGGAGCTGCTGGTAGGAGAATTTGGAGTCGGAGTTATTCTTCATGGCTGGAAGGAAGAAGAGTGTAGTGTTCGAAACAACTCTGTGGTTGGTATACGATGGAGTATTGAGCTTTCAGCCGATTATCAACCAATCATCATAATTCTTAAAGTTCAACCATCCCTTTAAATATGAAGCTAGAAGAAGTCAGTGAGTTTAGCTTATACCGTAGCTACAGCAAATAAGTGTATTTCTTTAAGGATTATTAATAGTTGTAAAAAGTGATACACACGTGCGTTATCAGGAGAATGGTTGACGGGGGTTTCAGTGTTTGTCCCACTTGGGTTGTCTCCTTCCTCGCTTCCATTCTCCGTCCCGAGGGAGAAATCCGGCTGCGACAAGAGCAATGTTTCCTCCAAGCTATCCGTAGGTTCCTACAGAGGAAACCAAACCGTCAAAACATCTCATTTATATTGGCATTCATATTTTTGTCTGGGGGCAGGCTAAGCATGGTTTTCAATGGGGTCATTTACAAGTACTGTTAGAACTCACATTTGTACGATGACATAACACATTTCTTAGCATGATTTAGCAACCGTACCTCAGCCAGGCACACAGTAGTATTTTGGACATCATGGTTTGGAACATGGCGCCTGCATGGCATCAGTTCCGATGCCTTGCCTGCCTAACGCACAGGCTTCACTCGTATTTGGTGCATAAACATTCACGCTGCGTGTCTCACCACAAGGCGAATCTCTTCCCGGGGGGTCAGCCTCTCCAGGAGCTCACAGCCCAGCTGGTAGCACAGGATGCTGGATTGGCACAGGCTGCACTCCAGGGCCTTCTCATCCTTCTGGCAGGTGTGTGAGCCCCCCCACGGGGCCTGGAAGACGTTGTTGATGATGCCCACGATATCTTTCCCCAGGCTGCTGTCGAGACCCAGCATCACACCGTCGTCCTGAAGCTCCATCTGGGACAGCGGCAGAGACGACAATAAAAACAGGGGGACAAAAAGTGGAGCATGATGCACAAATCTCAAGATCCCACCTGTGTGCATTGTTGTGACTGGATTGTGAGTTGTTCTTATCTTGAATGAATAAGCAAGAAGAATAATAATCATCTTAAAAGTGACAAAAATATGCACCAGTGTACATCCTTGGTATAGTGATACAATGTGACAGTGTTTCCATCAAGGCTTTTTATTATTCTTAACAAATACAGAGATACAACTTAGTCCCTGTTAGGATATTGTAGGTCTGATCACCTGCTTTAAGATGAGATCAAACATGAGGATGAAGCAGCCGAGGTTCATGTCATCATCCTCACAGTCCAGATCCAGAGCGCAGTGGCCAGTGGCATGACCCAGGTTTTTAAAGGGGCTGCACCGCAGGGGGCTGCGGAACGGGCTCCTGAAGGGGCTGGGGAATGGACTGAGGGTGTTGTGCTGCCCACGGCGTCCTGGATCTGACACCACACTCACCTACAAGCAAAGCGCACAACATAAAAAGTAAAATCTACGTGGTTCACTGCAAACTCAAACCATTTATGCCTCTGACAGTCTTTTAATCTGCAGTGCCTCCCTGAGCGAAGAGCTGCTCGGCTGTAAATTTCAACGATAAATCGACATCACAGTCAAGTTCAATTAAGCTCTTTAAGGGAGCTATATTTAGACATTGTCAGTTGCCATGGTAACATATGGCACATCCCAATGAAAGGTAGAAAAGAGGAGCAAAGAAGAGGAGATATGTGCACACCCTAATCCCAAACAGGCATCTGACAGAGACCAAAATATCAACAACGAAAAAAAAAAGCTCCCAAAGGAGTTACAACATCTGGTCAGTTGGAGTCAAGTAGGTTCTGTGGAATATACTTTAATCCCTGGCCTATTACTGATTTGAAGACTCAAATGAAAATTAATTAATTTCTTTATGTGTAATGTTGGCATTGCTGGGACCCTCACCCTTCGAGCTCCAGTGTTGCCAGACAGATCTGAGGCGCGCGCCTTCCTCTGATTGGCCAGCTCCTTCAGAGAGTTCACTCCATCAGAGAACATCCCGATCAGCAGCTGAAGAGGCACCACAATGTCCAGTTCTGACAGCACCTAGGTCCCAAAGAGACGCTCAAAGTTTAAAAACCAGGCTTTTTTCTACCTATCATGAAGTTTCATTTTGCATTGTAGAATGTCTGCCACTTTCAAATGAAAAAATGAAAAAATCAAAACTGCTGTTTTTTATGTATTGTTCGGTGCCATAACATGAGCACTACACACATCTTAATGTCAATGAGGTGAGTGAGACAATGCGGTTGAACTGACACTTATAGCTGTACAACCACCCAGCATAAATACACAACAGAGGAACACCATGTCTAAACTGGGCACCACTTCTCTGTCTCATTTGAATGTGACCTATTTAATGAGGGTAAATTAATGCAATCTCTTGATCATGGTTGGGACAGAAAACTTGAAATTGATCCATGTATACAGGGCAGCAAGCTGTGAGTGCATATGGGATGAAAGGCACAACCCCTCCTATCTCTCTCAGTCTCATCCTGTGACCCAGATCCATATTCAGCAGGGCCCCTGCCCAGACTCTCACACTCCCTGACAACCTGTTCAATTCACACGCACTGTGGACAGAACCGCAGGATGTGAACTGGACACAAGGCAGCGTCTGAGTGTGTGTGTGTGTGTGTGTGTGTGTGTGTGCGTGTGTGTGTGTGTGTCCGTGCTTACATGCAGCCACAGCAGAGCCTGCTCTTGCACTGACGCTGGGTAGCCAGAGAATCTGCAGCTGATGAAGCCAAACATTTCTTCCATGGAGAAGGGCAGGGGGCACAGCTCGATATCAAACATCTTACTGTAAGCGAGGGCACAACAGAATGTTACGTTTCCTCGGGCGCTGTTACTCAGTCAGAGATGTTTAGCCCTCACTTTCAGTGGTCGGCAGACTAGAAAAGGACAATATTAATGCAGTCCATTTTAGAGCAGTGGTTTCCTGGAGGCTTCAGAAAGCAAGCTATTTCTCAAAATGTCCAACTACTACAATTGCTTAGCTTCTCACTGATAATACACATTCTGGTGATAAAGTCCTAAGTCCAGACAGCATTTTCCTGTCTAGTCTGAGATTTTTCACAGCTGTAAAAACTACCTTCATGCATTATAGACAATCAAGGCTGAAATGTTCGAAGTAAAACTATTCCCTTTTTGGCTGATGAATCTCAGCTGATGGTATTTTTGGAAAGCCTCCTTTTACTGACTCTTTCCACACCAAACCTGTCATTTATCTTAAATGTGTCGACTACTAAAAATATACATCGGCTATCAGGTTGTATTACAGCTGCAGTGGAAATATGTCAGATATGAAAGGCACAGATTTGTCTGTTAATTCAGTTCCACTTTACTTGAAGGGGTGTGCATAAGACTGACATGCCTCCTGTCATGAACATTACTGAGATTATTAATATTTAGGACTGTTATTATTTAGAGTCATAATGTGTCATCCAATCAGGTATATCATTTTTAAAGGGTAAAACCGTCAAGAACATGCATTAAGATTAATTCATGTAATGACAGGTGTTAAGTCAGACTTATGCACACATAAAGTGTTAACATCCGTTGTATATGTAAGTTATATGAGCTACATCTAACCCCTGCTTATATGTAATAAAATATGTCTTTCTTACAGAATAACAACTACAATATACAAACACTTCAAGGCAGTGGATGTACCTGAGCACTTCCCGGAACTCTTTCAACTGGTTGTCGGGTACCTCGGTGCGGATGGCCTCCAACCACTCAGGCATGAAGCACTCCCACAGTGGTTGGCTGATAACATTGTACGGTATCAGACACAGGATCCGGTTCAGGCCCTCCTTCAGCTGGGTCACTGTGCTACATGACTTGTCCCAGTATCCTCCCACCTGGGGGAAACAGTGTGCACGGCCAGGCTTAGATTAAACACAGCCGAGAGAGTTCAGATGGTGACCTGCCCTCCATAATTTTAATAAACTTCGGCCCTCAGTGACGTGCTGACGTAATGATACTCCTCATTCAGAGGTTAACAAGAGCTACAGCTGAGATATTTGGAGTCATAATGTTCATGTTGTTTGTGTTTTCGATATAAACTTAAAACTGTTTTCCACCCCTCTCCTCTCCTTGTTGTAAATGTGAGTATAAACAAGTATATAAAGCAATTAAATCAGCTAGACATTATCCAGATATAATAGTGTTTGAATGATAATGGTCCAGCGATATAATGATATAGCACTGACGGGGCCGAGCTCAAACAAATACTTCTACCTTTGATACTTTGCGTACATTTTGCTCATAATACTACCACTCTCATCCTGTATGTCCTCTTTAATTCTTTCATCATATATTGTATGCTTACTGGACCTGGGTCTTGGCCTTACCCTTGCAAACTCAACAGGCTTGGGCAGCAGACACATGACCATGACGTCAAATCGCACTTCACACACTGTCTTTAGCCACTTGGTGACAAACTGAGGCTTTAGCTTCTCCACCAGGCTCCCAACCTCATCGTCCATCATGTAGGCGGTGGAGTGAAACCACTGGAAGACCATGCTGACCAGCCGGGCCAGACTCTCTGTGGGAGTGTTCTCATTGGGCGTGCACAGGCTCACCTGCAGATGTAAGCGAGGGGTCAGAGAAGTAATATAATCAGTAGTGGGAAACCCTGATTGCAGCAGGGTGGTGATAAGACACCGTGTACTGTACACATCCTTATCTCATGACTCCTTTGTTATTGACAGACACAGAAAAAAAAGCCTGTGATTACACACCAGGAACCAGATGCCAAACTGACTGAGGAGCCGCTGGTCATGCTGGTCGTCCTCTTTGTTATCGAACTCGATGTTGTCCAGAGAGTGGTGAGAGGCGGACAGGCCCATCTGACGACGTCTGTTCATCTCAAACTCACGCTGTTCTGCGTGTATTTCTGCCTCTTTGAGAAGGCTGGATGGATATGGAGAGGAGGAGAGAGACAACAGAGGGGAAGAGAAGACATAAGGGAGTCATATTAGGGGAGAAAGAGCAGGAGGGAAATCGGCATATACATTAATAATCTAATTTCATGCAGTACTCTTGTCTATATACCATGTTAAAACATGTTTCACAGCATTATAGCCATATGCGCTACTGTGTGTGTGTGACATGTCAGTGTAAACACTGTAAATGCACCTTATAACAGCTTCCACTGTGCACACCAGCTCCTCCGCTCCGCACTCCCGGGTGTTGATGGGAGGGGGCGAGGTCTGGTACAGATGGGTCTCTGCCGCAGCCCCCACCTCGCTGCTGTGGTGGTTGACATGGCAACGCTTGCAGTAGCGGACAGGCCGGTTGCCATGGCGCCCACAGCAGCCAGCCGAGAAGCAGGTGACCACAGCTCTCCTAACATGAGAGCTACAGTTCTGCAAAAGCCAAGGAACGTGGGAAGGAGGGGGAGGAAGAGGAGGAGGAGAGATGGGTTTATTTTTATTTCTGGGCAGTAGGCAACAAAACAAAAACATGCCACCATCACAGCAAATCAGCCAATAACGCCTTGTGACAAGCCACTAAAAATAGTTGAAGGGGAGTAATTATTAAACACACATCACGTAGGTTGAAGGCTATCACAAAACAGAAATGACTTGCACACTTTCTCCACGCCACAAAAGTTTAATGATGATGACGTTTAGAGCCAACTACATTCAATTACACTAAAAAATATATTCTAGTAAGGATTTTTTATAGCTGTTTTTCCTCTTTTTTTATATTATTCTATGCTTTTTATGTGCTTTTTTCAATTATTTCTGGGCGGTTTGGATGGTTACACCTGTATCAGAGAGCCTGTCAGCCTATTCATGTGCATCATCTACAAATACGGGTGTGGTTTCCACTTTTCAAAGACTCTAAAAGTAAACCTATTTCCAGGATTTAAAGGCACTACTCTGACAACAAATACAACCCCCTCTAATGTGCATTTGCTTAGAGATGTTGATCTGTCTACATCTGCAGTGATAGAAAAGTCTTTATGTGTCCTCACGGTGTCTCAGGTTTCTAAAAATAAAAAGCATGGCACGAGAGAGCCATCCTAATCTGATCAGCCTCTAATCTTGTGCCATTAGAGGGATGCAGTGCTCCCTATCAAATTAACATATCTGTCCTCTGATGGTGAGTTCTCTCATTCACCCATCCGGCTTTCAACCGCAAAAAGCGCCTCCCTGATGTTACTGATGTTGTTGTCGTGTACAATATGTTCTATCTTGGGTATCAGGGTGTATTTATAAGTAGCTATTCTCAGATGAAGAGTAATGTTTCGGTTAATGATGACAGAGCTGGTGTCAATCCAGGTGGGAGTTTAAAAGGGCTTTCGGAAATGAGCGTGACAAAGCCTGATCAGAAGGGGAGGATGTGGATTATAAACTGCCGGGCAAACGGGGATGGAGGCCAGCTGTTTCCCGTGACAATAATGGGCGGCTGCTCAGAATACCTGAGATCATCTCACACTCTGTTTTCCCGGTGTCTCCCTGGAAACCAGCAGGGAGCACTTGCCCTTCGGCAGCACGTTCAACAACAGCGAGCAAACATCACGCCCCAGCAGCTTCATTCGAAATGATTTGGCCTTTACTGAGCCGCTCCGGTGAATGAGGGAAAGGTTCGTAAATAAATGACCTTGCTATGGATCACAGGTAAAAATGGAGGACATGAAATATCGGGCTCAATTTGTTTCTGTTCTGTTTGGCAAGCATGTGTATTGCTTGATTCGTGTTTTGCGTGTGCAGTTTAAGGCAGGACATCCTTAATCTGATGATGCCATGAGGTCAATCAGTAATAACAAGAAAATGAATGCAAAGTTTTATTTGGCCTGAATATGGAGCAACACTGGGCAATGTTGTGCAACATCATGCTGTAATGGGAGAGATCACAGTGAATATGAGCAAATGCAAGAGTAAACAATGACATCAACATTCATGCTGCAGGGGAAATATCTTACCTTCTTTTGACAAATGGCAGATATCTCTGCTGCAATGACAAGTTTATGGAAATGTTCAATTTGTAGACGACAGGAGAAGCTTTTTAAAATGAGTCACATGCTCCCTTGAAAAATGTTACTCTTTCCCAAAAACTTTATGTACATTGTATGCCAGCTTTTATAAATCAATAACTTCTCAGACAATGATAAAGTAATATTAATTTATAATGCAACAACTCCCTACCTTAAATGTCTCATTTTCTATTGAAGATCAGATATATTGGGCTTACCACATATTAACCACATATGGGGGAAAGCAGCTCTTTTTATTATATTTATCTAGCTATTATTATCATCATTACTTTAACTACCTGCCAGATTTAATAGGGTTAAAAAGATAATTACAGTATGTATGTGCAACAACAAAAAACCTCAATATATCGAGTACCTATCATATATATCTAATTTACTGTACACATGTCTCTTAAACACCTTTTTTTTGTTTGTCAACTCTCACCTTGGGGCAGCAGTACATCGACAAGCCATTCAGCGTGGTCTCTGAAAAGGTCAAAGAAATGCATGAACAATGTTTTGATTTAAAGGCAGACCGCTCCAGAGAGCGTGTATATAATTCCACCTTACACATACACATAAGCCTAAACATCCTGACCGAGCAGGAAGACAAAATCCTCTCCCCTCATTAGCGAGGAAAATACAAAACTGCAGAGCGATGCAATTATAACATGCTACACGCTGGAGAAATGAGAAACAAGTGGCTACGTCGCTCTGTGATGATGATCTTATTATCAGCGCGAGGGAATTACGTAACCATAGCGATGAATTTCCCCTGGGTTTAAGTGAGGAATAATGAGGCAGGCAGGAGGTGATGCATGTTTGGAATGGCAACTTATTGAGGAAGGGGGAGGATCCGGGGGATGGAGGAAAGAGGTGAAACAGATGCATACCCTGCTATCCTCTGGCTGCACTCCTCACATATATAAAGAGGAGGGGGCTTATCTCCCAGGGCAACGGAAAGAGTGGGATCTATACACATCTGCAAAGAAAGACAGATGGTGTTAGAATATTGATGTGGTGGTTAAAAGGTGAATACAATGATACTTCTGAGGTTTTATTTTCATGCAAACAACAGGCAAAGGAACCCTTTCTGCTCTCCTAGAGAATGTACAAAAAATTATTAACACTAACATTAATAACCAAAAGTGCACAAAGAGTTTCAGATGGGGAAGACTTTCATTTTGACATCATTAAAGGAATAATCATTATCACATACACTGGAAAAACCTAAACAAATACTTAAGTCACATCAATTACAAAGCAATCCATAAAATAAAAAAGCTAATTATCTTACTTGTCAACTTGGTTTGACAAAACGTTTCATACAAATTTCTTTTTTTATTGTCACCACAAATTGAAGTGGCATTATAGATTGCCAAAATGATGACAAATACACCACAAATATGCTTCATGTTGAGCAAATACTGAACTTTTTCCCTCCCTAAAAATGTTCTTACAGTTCCAAGAAATGTCAGACACTGCATTTATTGCAGTTAACATTTCCCATTCGTCCCTCTCGCATACCCCTCTCTAAGGGTTATATGTCACATTCTTGCATAAGAAATCATGTGACACCTATACCTGTCTCCCCACGCCCCTGAGCGGGTGGCTGAGCACATATGCTGCGCTCTCTTCTCCTGCAACCTGTGCCTAACCCTGCGCTAGACCTCAATGCTCATGGCCTCAATGTTCAGATGGTGCACTGTAATTTACTGTGCTCACTTGATGCCACCCTACCCTCGAGGGTTGTGTGGGGTCACCGCTTCCAATTAAGCCCCCCTCCTCCCGTACCCCCTCTCCCCGCTGCTGGTAATTGAAATCCAGCTCCTGTCTGTGCCCCTGTTCCTAGTCTATTTGTCAGTTTTGAGCACAGTTGACTAAAAGCAGGCAGAGCTGATAAAGCAGAGCAGCGGCAGCAGCAGTGTAAAGTAGCATAGAAGCTGATATCATTACCCCATTCCCACAGCTGCCCAGACATGCACTGATTTATTTACCGAGGGGTTCACAAAAGCAAACACACCGATATGCTCGGTTGAACTCTGCAAGGCAATCTGGCACATGCCCCATGCATCCTAAATGAAGTTCTCAAGGGGAGCAGCTCTTGAATGCAGACAGCACCGCTAATCTATCCTCTTACAGTAACAAGGCATCGTAGGGGTAAGGGATCTTTTTTTCTGAGTCCAACAACCATAAATATACCAGGGATGTAAGAGTTAATGTCCAAGGCTTGTTTAGTGTATTTCTTAAGACTGAAGTCACCTTGACGGCAGGTTTATTGATGGCATTGTGGCACTCGATATGTTGACAGTGAATGGGGTTCCAGGCTGATCCAGGAGATTGAAAAAGAGACAGAGGATTGGCAGTGAGGGAGGAGAAAATGAGAAGAATAGGGAATGGGTTAGACCTACAGTCAGTTCAAGGACAGATCATGCAGCAGATGTGACATTAAGAGAATCTGACCTGTGTACTGCAGCCCCCTGTATTCGCTGATGGCTCCTGGTGGCTTCAGGTTGGGCCAGTAATGAAACAGCATCTGCACAGCTGGAGGCTTTACTTGGGACGGGCCATATGATATGACATAAAGAAGGTCCTGCACACAGTATAAACATGAACAGTGATTAGAAAGGACAATGATACTAAAAATACAATTGCCTACCAATGAATAGAAGTTGTTTACTCCAAAATGTTTTATTTACATTTTGTAAAGACCAAATGTTGCCTGATGTTCATTGCTCAGTATCTTTAAAACATAACTTAGACCCTTAACCGAACCCTAGACTCATCAAACATCATGACTAAACGAAAGAGGTGGGTTCATTAAAGGCGTAGATCTTTTTGGACTGCTTGAAAGTTGGAAAAAAATACTTTGGAGGAGAGCCTTGGTAAGCTTCATGGATATACACATATTTTTAGACATAGCCTTAGTCTCTGCACTTGTTGTTCTTCATGGGCCCTGTGTTGTTGTTTTTTTTCGTGCTCACTACGAAATCTTTGTTTACATTTCATTTGAACCCGACATTTCTTTTCAGAAAGACCAATTAAAGAAAGCCTGAATGAGCGATTGCACTGAGCTAAAGAAGCTCCCCCGAACGTGGCGCCATGACTTCAGCTCTCTGTTTAGATGAAACTCTTCCATTGTGCTTTACATCAGTGACCTAATGTCTGTTGTTAGGGCACGCACCTTCCACACTTCCTGTTTGTGCTTCATTAGACACTCCAACAATTGACAGTGATATACTAAAAGGAAGCAGAGAGAGAAGTGTTTTACTACACAACACAACAGGGTGGATTTAGAGTTGGATGCATGCTTTGAATACAACCGAAATGATGGTTTACCTGGATTTGTTGTGTACTGCATCGCAATCATGAGCATAGAGGAGGCAGACAGATTGACGTAGGCCGGGACTCCACCCTCCCTCCGAGTGGAGCCCACTAAAGACATGTAAAGAAGAGAAACGGAGGGAATAGTCACTACTAAAAAGATAATTTTCACATGCTGTTCATGATAGTAGTTTAGATCATATGATTGATTTATGTAATATTGAATTGTTAATTTCATAAATCAACCAATTATCCTATCTTATGATACTCACATATAGCCATGGGGAGGAAAGAGGTGCTCAGGTACTCAATGATGTCTTTGTGGAGGAAAGGTGGGAATGTGGCTAAAGTGGAGATCATAGTATAGGGCAAAGTGCTGAGAATATCATCACTGAGAAAGGGCAGGAGGCAAGTTGTTGTGTAAAATATGGACTGTCCCAGATCTGATGAGAAAGGGAAAATGGAAAGAAACAAAAAAAGACAAAGAGAGATACACAGACACTCATTCAATTAACAGTACATACAGTATTCACATACTGTATGCAGCCACAGACATCAAAGTTGCATTAAAACTTCAGTGATTTAACATTATAACAGTGGGGAAACGGAGAACATTCGGAAAATGAGGTTCAGCTGAGGGCGGTGAGCTTTCTTTAAAAGCCAGCGAGGTAAAGTTTGCCCTCAGGAAAAAAAAAAGTGGAGCATTTCTAGTCAAGGAGATGGGTTTTCATGCTTTTGAGCTTTTTTTAACAGCGGTAAAATATTCATGAAAAACAAGAGCACTGACTGTGATGCAGCCTTGAGCCCGTGAACAGTGTGGTCATTCTCATATGTATCGAAAAATACAGAACAGTACATTCGCCTATGAGTGTTTCTCCATTTAACTTATTTGCACACGACAACATAAGTAAAAACATTTCTCCCACTTAACATAACAAACATGCAGTCAGGTATGATACACAGAAGAGGAGGCCTATGTCTGGTGTATCCAATGGCTTATGAACGATTAAGTTGACAGGATCCAGCGTGCTCCCAATCACCCCCATGCATCCCTCAAGATCCTCAGCAGGACTTCTCTCCTCCAGTTACAAAAGAGCCCCAAAAAAGCAGCAGTGGCTTCATGCAGAGGCCAGACGGCTCGGGGATGATCATGACAAACAGTGGTGCACTGGGCCTTGACTCACCATGCTGACCGTGCTGCAGCAGGGGCACCAGGTCAAGCAGGGTCACGAGGGTCACATAGAGGCCCTGATAGTCCAGAGAGGGGTACTCTGAGAGCTGAGCGTCCCGACTCTGCTGCCCCTGCCCCCCGCGGTCTGACGGGGCATCGCGCAGAACGCTGTAAAGGAGGGAGCGAGTAACTGTAGGGTTGATGGAACTGACTTGTGGTCTTAGAGATGGGGTGAGTGGGAATGGCACAGGAAAAAGACACATGGTCATGGGCACGGCCAAATTGGAAGCTTCCTGGTTCTCCTTCCTGCCTGTGCGGGACAGAATGCTGCTCCGGGGCGGGAGGGGAGGGGGAGGGAGGGTAGGGGAAGGGAACAAGGGAAAAAAAGAGACAACAAAGACACAAAAAAACAGCACATTACATTGAAATGGCACTACAGAGACAGCGTAAATAGAAAAAAACAAACCCAGATAAACCCCACATAGGATGCAGTGTCTCACTATTTGACTGTATCACTGAAGGCACGGGCAATTTTTCCCTGCTTTGTCTGTCCAGAGTGACTTGAATTCAATTCGTCTCGTTTTTTTTGTTTGACTGTCTTTGCACTTGGAAAACAAAAAAGAAACATGAGCACAAACTGCAATGATCACTGCATCTCATGCGTATCTGGTGACAAGGAGCAAAAATATAAAAAATGGCATGTTTTCAGTGGCAACCCCATACTTCTCCAAAAAGGCACAGTGCAAACGACTGTCCCTCGATGGCTGCCGTCTTCCAATCAGCAAGGTCAAGAGGCTACCATGCGGAAAAAGGCCAATGAGCCGTGGAATTTAAAAAAGAAAAAAGAAATTTCCTTGTCTTTCGTGGGGCTGTCAAGGATGGGAGTGACACCAAATTGGTTCAGGAAAATACAGAGGTGACACTTTTGAAACATGCTTCAGCCAGTAATAAACATGTGTGTGAGGTTAGATCAAGTGCTCCTAGGTCACAGCACATGTTTATTGCACCAGAGAAATAATGTCCGTATGCATACGTTATGATACTGTATCAGTATCATCAGGAGAAATAATGAGATCCAACAGGCATATGGATTCAGGTTTCTAAAATAAATGTAACAACTAATCTACGGTAGAGGAGAAACTATAATGACAAAGGAATAGGTTGTATCGGGGGGAAGATGACTGGTAGCATTATGTTTGTGAGCTAATGCAGGATGGACAATTGTGTTTGCTGTCCCCTGGGGAAGGTGGTGGACATATATTCAATTTTAAGAGAGGAAAAACAAAAGGAAAAAACTAGTTGGGGTTGAGTGTGGAGCGTCTAGGGTGGAGGAAGGGGGGAGAGGGGGGGCCAGAGAGCATTGCTCTTCTTTACTGCACATTATCAAAGAGCTAAGCTGTTCTATCAGGCAAATGATTCGGATTTATCATGCCCAGATCAGAGATGTTTTGTTTTATTTTGAAAGGTCACTCAAAAAGTAGAGTTACAGCATTCTCGGCGAGTGAGAAAGGGGATTTCATTGCGATTTTTTTAACATGACATTTGATGCATAATTGAGCCTATGGCTTAAAAACAGCAGAATGTAACATTGTCTGACTTATCCCCTCAAAGTTATACTCTGTAAGATTTTAGCCAGTGTACATTCACTCATAAAAGCTGTGTTACTATACAGCTTAGCCTCAAACAGAACTACCTGACAACAACAACAGACTGTATCTCAGAGTATGACTTTTTCACTGCCCATTCCTCATATAGAAAACATCATTAGTTCGAAACAATGAACAGAGACATAAACAGACGCGCTCACACGCATACATTGAACATGTACACACGCAAAGACGCACACATGTGTGCACACATACATACGTACAGACGACACAAAGAATTACAAACATGTACGACACATAAAACACATGTAGAAATGCACTGGTACAGACACATGACATACATTGACTGTCATTGGTCAGCCTGCACTGTCAGTACAAAAATCACTATGTGTGTAGCAGTAAGTCAAAGCACAATTCCTATAATTAGCAGATGTTCAGGAAACAAAACTGTACCACATCTAACATAAAACAATCCTACATATGATTTCTCCTCCCTGCAGTCAGTCTTGTGTGTGATACAGTTTGGCATGAAGTCAGCGTGGCTCACTGATGCTGAGAGCTGCAGTCTGACTTGGAGAAATATGACAAATCTATGCCTCATATTTACGGAGGCATGAATAATTGTCAGCAAACAGCAACAAATTTAACCCTTCATTATTTTCTGCTCTGCATCTGACCTGTGCTGGAACCTAAAAATCGGTGTGTGAGTCAGCAACCACCTCCTTTGGCCATTTCAGTGTTTCTTTCCAGGAACATGACACATTCCGGCTTCACTTTCCAAGCCTCACTACTCCCACTTTCGCTCCCTCTATCATTCCCCCTCGTTTTCTTCCAGAAGGCACGGGTGTATGGATAATCCTGGAGTCCCCAACTGAGGGGAAACCAGACCCCTCTAATAATGGTGGGGGGAATTATTTCCTCTGTATATCTAACACTAACACGAGGCTCCGCTTCAGGGAAAATGTCAAGCAACTGTTAAAAGTGGCGTCACAGCAAGTGTTTCCTTTGCACACTGGCCCTCAGAGACAAATTCGCCACTTGTGTTTAGGCAGATTCCCACAGTTGCAGCCCCTGTCATGCTCCATCTGTGCTCCAGACATATGAGAGGCCATGTATAAAAACACTGCTGGTGCTGGACAGCCCTCCAGCGAAGGATCACTCAGCAGAGGAATAATCCTTATGGGGCTGAGGCATAAAGTGTAGAATTGAGGCCGGCTGCCAATTTCAAATAGATTGCACCCTAAGCTGATAATAATGATAAAAGTGGGGCACATAAGTTCTGCCTCCAGTAATCCCACCCTTTTTGTAAATTAGCTAATAAGTCGGGACAGCGCTACTATTTTGCTGTGAAGCCGGCGGGCGGGGAGACTAAACCAAACCATATGAAATGCAGAAATATCCTATCACTGTGGAACAGAAAGAGAAGGAAGGGATGGGGGCACATCGTGAAATAAGATGTGTCCAAAATGGCCGCCTACTTGACCTCTGTCGGAGGAGGAAATAACATGCTGTTCCTTCCTCTGGCTTTCTCAGCACCCGGAGGAGCAGGCTGACCCTGCGACTGCCGAGTCGGAGGACCTGCCCTCTCTGCTGGGGTCCCTCTGGGAAGGACACAACAGGCCGCCACAGGGAAGCGCTCCTCTAGCAGCCGGCCACAGAATCAATAAACATTACTGAGCCGTCTATCACCTCCATAGGAAATGTGCTACAGTCTCTGCCTTGTATCTTTGGAAGCAGGCGTGGCCCTTCCCTGACTTCCTTGGTGGTGTCACTGTCGTCCCTTTCAGAAAGTGTGTCTGAACAACCTACAACCTAACTTCTAAGTTATCTGTTCATGATGGAGGCTAAATATCAAACATTCTACAGTCTGTTACTTCACCTGTTGGCTCCAGAGCAGGGTACTTACCTGAGCAGGGTTTGGGAAAAGTATTTCAGTGTGTTTGCAATGTCTGTTCCGGAGGGCACAGGGTAAATATTGTGTTGCACACGGTTGTGATACTCTTGCAAGTATCGTATCTTAGAGGCAACTAGACAAAATAAAAGAGCAGAGTAACAAGCAAAATCAACACTAGTGAGACCAAGTATTCATATTCTGAGCACAAAGACATGCATGAAGCTGTTGTTGCCTGGCTAAAAATTAATGTGAGACACCAGCACGTGACACTGACGCTCCAATTATCGAGTCAAACAAAGAGTGTGCGTTCCCATGGCTCTCTGGCCTTCACCAGGTGACCTTTTTGGTATAGCAGCGAGGTCACGGGGAGCCCTGGAGGAGGCGGTGAACTACTGCTTACAGAAACAAGCTTGTGTACAAAAGGTTGCCAGTTCAAGTCCCAAGACAAGCTGGGAGAATGTAGTCATGGGGTTGAAAACGAGAGAGGAGCTTGACTCATCCCCTGAACAGCTGATACTGAGGAACATATCAGCAGCTAGTAACCAACTCCCTCAGGTCACCAGGGGTCATTTTCATGCCTGGTTGAGTTAAAAAGAAGTTGGAGTGGGTGATCGCTGACCCATTTTCTATGACTTTGGGCAGCAGTGTTTAGCTTTTCTCTCTGACCTGTAAATGACAAACCCTAAAATAAAAAAAAAACAGCTGCGGGGCCATGTGTGGTCAAAGCCTGTGATTCATTAAGTATAGAGTAGCACACACACAACTTCCCTCCTCGCTTGAGGGACAAATTATTATGATTTTAAACAGTTCTGATGCCTTCAAAAGAGCCGATTACAGTTTTTTTTTTTTTTTGCTTTTCTGATGAATTCTTCCTCTCAACAACATCAGCAACACACAACTTTAAGCCAATAGAGACGGAAAGCCCCAAACACAAAGTATAACCCCATTTTTTATGTCTGTTATGTACTCAGATCGAGCAATATGTGATTAAAAGTGTGCACGGAAGAGCATCTGAGCACACAGAGGCTGTTTCCACCTGTTTTTTAAAAAGCAACCAGAGGAAAAGGGGAGGGAGCACGGTGTGATCAATCCCTCATCATTATCAATCTAACGCCACCATATTCTCCAGTAAAGAAATCTCCCACCCAGGTCGACCTTGAATCCAGCAGCACACCTCGCTTTTTTTTCCCCGCACGCACCTCACGCAACCACGTCAATCAGAAGGGAATGAATAAAAATAATATATAAATGCACAACGTGACGACGGAATGGAATGATCTCCCCCGCTCATCATGCCCGAGAAACACACAGATGCACATGTAAAAACGTGTGGACGGAGGCTCCCCGTGTGCTCTGAGCCCCTCGAGCCATCCTCTGCAGTGAGAGGACGTGTTGCAACCTGCCACGGATACCGCGGTTTCATCACCAAGGACAGCTCCCCTTCATACGCTTTTTTTTTTTCTTTCTTGGTTCCAAATCAAAAAAAAAGAAAAAAAAAGAAATCACATTTCCAGCTTGCAAATCCCCCCCTCCCTCCCTCCCTCACCATGACAAGACAGGAGGGGAAAAAAACGCACACACAGGCACCCAAAAAACACCGCCGTACTTACACTGCTCTGCCTTCGTAGACATCTCGCAGACACTTGGTGGAACATACAAAAAACCCAGACTGTCAATTGTTTTAGCGCTTTGCTTTTTTTCCTCCCCGGCGTTGTGTTTCCCTCAGTCGTGGAAAAAAAAGTGAACATGCCCCCCCTCGCAGCTCAGGCTCGGCTTGATTGTACCACTCTGCGCGATGGATTTATGTGCTGTGGCTTTTTTCGGCGGTGGCGCGGCTCGTTTTTTTTTTGTTTTTTTTTGCGAGCTTTTAGCGGAATTGACACGAAACCCCATTTTTTCAGACGTGCCTTTTTTTTTCTTTTTTCTTTTTTTTTCATTCTAAGGATGTGATTCTCTCCAGGCGAGGAGGTGAATGTTGATATACAGCTGCCACGGCATACCTTTCCAAATGGACTGATCCGGCTTTGACAAATTGTCATTCAAGAAAAATCCGACAACCCCCTCATCAGTCCCCAACTTGAGGTGTTCATGAGAGGGACAGACCAGAGATCTTAGTGTATATTCCCGAGCATTTGTGTATCTGTGCTGCAAACATGCAACAGATGGTTGGCACATTGTTATAATCATAATCATGACGTGTCCTGGAGAAAAAATAAACATGCTTTTGGTTTCATATTTTAGGCAATTTAGATGTATTTTCTTTGTTTGTGTAATGTTTCCTAATTTTGGTCACAAGCACTTAGATAATATTGATCCCCTTAGCACATCACAGTGACGCCCCCTTTTTAATCTATGAAGGTACTTGTACAGCGTTCTTTAAAGGTGCACTGTGTAGTTCTGGGGAAGAGATTTTGATCAGCAGAATGAACTGAACAGACAAACTGATCTCATACTGTTTTACTTTGTTTATATTTGACGGACCCTGCCACCTTTCTAGCTTCAGTGTTCTGTGGACCTATTTATCTTCTAAGAACAGCTTGTTTATTCAGTTATGAAAAACAGTACTGGATTTGTACTGTTACCTCATTTATATTGTAGATATATAAATACTGTACTGTGTTTGAATTTCTTCCTCAAACCTACATAATGCTGCTTTGAGCAGGTGATAGACGCATCCCTCTTTAAATCAAGTCCTACACCCTTTTTGTTGGAGCAAACTGCAACTGAAATATATATAAACAGACTTCAGTGTCTCATGCACAGACAGACAGTTCCCAGTATAGTTTGTGCCAAGAGCTGTTGGAGTTTTTCCATCTCATCTCCAGCTGATGGGGAGCAACATCCTGTCACTGCAGTCAGCACCTCGAGTGACCCCCGCGCTTGTTCCTACGCTTTGTGTTGTGGCAAATATTAAAGTCCCCCTCCAGGCAATGATGTGTTTTGTTTCTTGTGCCTAAAGTCGAATGTCTGAGCTTCACTGCGTAGAATGATGTATGTGCAGAGTTTGACACTAGAATGCTGTTTTCACATTCATCGCAGAAAATTTTCTCTGCTCTCAGTGAAACTCTGATTTTTAGAGGTGGGCCCACGAGCGTGGTTTGTGACATCACAAATAGTCAAGAAGCCAATCAAAGTGGAATATTCAGAATAAACAAGCGTGATGTGGAAAATTTAAAATTGAAGTTAAGAGTTAAACTAGTTGTATGAAAAATATTTGCATAGTTTTCTTCTATATTCATAATAGTAGCTGCCATTTTATGATTTTAAAATTGCCATAAAAATCAGTGATGGAATATGACATGATATTTACTCAAGCCCTGTACTTACCTACAGTTTGTGGTACTTGTAATGTACTTGAATATTTCCAATTTCTTGTTTTGTACTTCTGGTCCACAAGATTTTAGAAACAAATATTCTCCTTTGTACTAACATTGGTTCCAAGTTGCTTTTAAGATTACGTGCTGCATTAGAGCAAAAGTTAAACATTTGAAAACATTTTTTTTTTTTAATTAATTAACCTTATCAGTAATCAGTTATTAACAAAAACAATGATTCTGATGATTTTTAAAAAAGCTGAGTGAATTCAACATTCAGTTTGCCCCTAGTATGTATACAATTTACTTTGAATTGTACTTTTGATACTTAAGTACATTTACTCCCAGAAAGTTCAAGACCTTAACTCAATTTCTAGTTTCCCCTTGCCAAATAAATATTGTAGCACGATATCTTTTCTTTTACTTAAGTATGACTACTTTTTTATCACACTGTCAGAAATAAAACATACCACAGCAGATATCATATCAAAGTCTTTATTGAGGGAAACACATTCATCACTAAGTTGTACATCCCTTCATTACACATTTTAAAGATCTACACACAATCGCAGTAAATGGATGTCATGGAAGTCATGGCTGGGGAGGTGATCTCTGCCGGTACTTTGGGATGTGATGCATGATCCATCCAGCAGGACCCAAGAGAGTCACAGCAAACACACACATGGCAAAGACAGATTGCTGTAAGAGAGTCCAGACATAAAATAGACTTTTAGTTCTTTAGAGTATAATTAAACAACAGCTTGAAGTATGATATTTTATGCACCTCTTATTACAGATGTCAAACCTCTCCTGTCATCAGCTAAAAGATTGGATAGAAAAGATCTAGCACCAGAGAGGTCCCGATCTCAGTGACTCATCCAGGGCTATAACAGCAGCCACCATTTATATCAATCTTCCATGATATTCCCTGTGTCCCTCTGCACTTTCTTATTCCTAACTTGAGGCAGGCTTTTGCAAAAGCCCCTGTGCCTGTCCCAAAGGACAGATCAACAGATTTATCGTGGCATAAACACTGGCCACTATGTTGCTGTTCCATCATGGGATCCTTTACAGAGGCCAGAGCTTCACACTGACTTATGGATAAGAAATGAATAAAACATCGCTCCCACTCTGCAGGCTGGGGAGCAATGTTCGCTTGAGTTCCTCACATTAGAGGCAATAAAGTGAAGAACTGTAGATGCTGACTTTCAAAGACCGACTTTGTCATGTTTGTACTATTTGTTTGTCAAACATTGTATCTATAATTGAACACCTCATGGTTCAGCAATCATGTAACACATGTAAAAAAAAAATGTAAAAAAACATTTCTACAGTCCCTGCTGCTGAGACAGTCAAACAACCAAGAATATCTGTCCATACTAGCTACTATCACACAACTATTAATGAAGATATTAAGTCCTACCACTGGCCCAATTCTCTCCTTTGGTGGCTTGCTGTAGATGGTTGACCTGTGAGTTTTCTGAGTGGCTTTCATCAACCGGCTCAGTGTGGGCCTCCTAAGGACGGAGAACATCATCATGCTCACACAGTGTCTCTTTGCTACTGTACGGAAATGTTTCTGTGGAAATATCTCTCCATATCCTGTGAGATACTAACAGATAGTCTCTACTTTCATCTTATTCCCACTACTGTTACTGGGAGGAGTTACTTCCACGGGCCAAAGACACTCATGTAAACAAAATTATTTGTTCTCAAAGAGGATAAGAAGTCTGGCTTCCTCTGTGAGACACCAAGTTAAAATGAACTTAATAGAAAAAATCTTACAAAATAGTGATTTCACACTATGAGAGTTGCTGCACTTAAATAACAACAGCAAGCAAACTTTAAATTTACTTTGTTTTAAATCTACAATTAATGTGGACCAAGCACTTGTGCTGCCTAATGTAAATATATTTATGATAAAGAAACAGCTTTCATATAACAATAACTGTATAAGTGAGTCATTCCTCATATTAGCAAAAAACAAGTGGGTAAAAACTGCCAAGAGCAGGCATTTTAAACAAATGTAAAATTGAGTCCTTACACTAAACAGTTGTGATTTTCAATACACTTATTATAATTTCTTATTTTGAAAGATTGTGCAAATGTTTATATTACATTAATTTTGGTTAATGAATACAGCAAAAGTGCTAGATTTGAACAGACTATTGAACAGGCTTGCCTATAATATATATAAGTATATAACAGCTAAATTGTTCTGGGAAAAAAATGAGGCCATGGAAATGTGGAAATATTTTTTTAAAGTTAGCACCAAATCTGAACACTAGCAGAAAATCATCCAGAGTAATAACATTGGGTTTTATCATCTTATTATATAAAATAACACTTAAAAACAGGGTCACCCAACTTTCTGAATTGGTGACTTAAATAAACCTAAAATTAAATGCTTAATGTATTTCATTTTTAGAGTCTACTGGTCAGCAACATTCAAGGCTTGGGTTTGGGTTTATATGAGTCACATTCAGTTGGTTTTTCTTTGTTATTTCTGCACTGTCATCCCATTTATTCTGAATGTTATTGTGACCAGTCTCTGGGGATTATGAATGTATAAAATTTCAGGATTCTTTTTCTAGCAAAGCTGCAAGAACGACCTTGCAGTCCAAGGATGACTGTTTATAAGAAAAAGCTTAGTGGTATTCTGGCCTACATTAGACGTATTGTGTCGCCCTCAACAGGAGGCCAGAAGAACTTCACTCAACCAAATGTACAGCCGCAAAGCCTTTGATAATGAAATAACTTTTAACATCATAGCCTCTGTAACATTTCATTAAACCACTTCACTGAGAAACTCTCACATCACATATTGCATTACAGAAGTATTCTACCATTTAAAACAGTGTAGTGGTGTCGCTCTAGCTGCATGGGGTATGTAGAATAAAGGGTTTTAAATATTTATATAAAAAGGTCATGGCCTAAATTCTTGTTATATTTTACATTACAGTATTTCAACATAGACTGCCCATTATAAAAGATGAATAATAAGAAATGTGGCGCTTCATTAGGGAATTATACGCTTTTTAAAAAAAGAAAAATCAAACTACGCATTGAATGTGTGACTTTACTTAGTCTTCTGCACGGTCAATGACATTTTCCTCGAAATGAAAACGTGAAGGAAGGCTGATTTAATATTTTGACATGCACGAAGCCCACTTAATCCCCACTGCCATAAACACACCGCTAGAGGACGCACGTAAATGCGTTTTTGGCCAAAAACTGATGCGCCTTTTGACCAGGAGGTGTCAAGCTGCCGCCCTGAGCAAGTTCAGGAAACAAAGTTATTACGCCTCCAAACTAAATGCGCCACAGAGGCGCAGGGCATGCTCACCTTATCTAATGACGGACATTTCCGCGATTTTCCTAGAGATCTTTGTCGAAATGAGCCAAATCAGAACACTGAGCATGTGACTGAGACATCTTTTACCGGACATGTATCTTATTGTTCAGTGCCACATTGAATCGCACCGATGTATTATTTTGAAACTCACGGCCGGAAGCGCCTTTTCTTATTCCAGCTGGCTTTGTACGGTTTGCACTGGGATAGGCCATAACAGCCACCCAACAAGGCGTTGTGCTACTATGGGGAAATACCGAACCGAACCGCGAATAAAAACGGTCCGGGTTTAGTTTTCAGTCGAGGTAAATGCTGGAAATTGGCCGGAAAGTCGACGCAAGTGGGAATTATCGCACATTAGGGATCAAATGTGGACGCTGACGTCGAGCCGTGCGTAATGAGTAGAGTTGGAAAAAGAAGGTGTTGAGCTGCATTTTTTCTCCCTCTGCCAGGGACAACTTGGGTCGGAGTGCTGCTCAAACTACGGGGCGATACGAAGAAAAATACTGCCCACGGAGCCCTCCACTTTCTGGTAAATACCTTCTGACCGCTCGCTTTTCAACAGTTGCATCGCATCCTGCTCGAAGTAAATTGCTGTTTTCCGAGGGGGTAAAGTCAAAGCGACACAGCGGAGATAGCTTACCCTAGCCTCTGAGGATATGCTACTAATTACAGGGCTGTGGTGAATATGACTCCTCTTGCTGGGCTGTCGGGAAATATTTGGACGCTACTTCCCATTTTTATCAGCTGAGACAAACAACCTACTTGGTTTTTCCTCTTACAGGCACTTTTTTTAACCGAGGCTTCCGCTGAGCAGCGATAGCCCAGCAGCAGCAGCAGCAGCCCAAAGAGCAACAATAGCTCCGCGTTAACGTAGGGCTAACAAAGCCATCGCAAATGATGGATTTCTGTGTGCACGGGGCTGCACATATAAACACTTCTTTTGTCTGTGTGAGGCCAGATCGACAGAAAAGTTGGGCAACGAAGGTGCATTTTTACTTTGCAGATACACCTACATGTTGCTGTTTATTGCCTCTGTGTCAGATAGTTGTTGATGGGTTGTGCTATGGCAACAATGTGGCCTGTCACACGCAGCCTGTGGCTTTTCTTGTGCATAAGGGTTTGATTGCATCAAAAATTCAAATTTCCTAAAATAAGATATTGTCCAGTTTGCATGCAGAGGTCAGCAATCGTTCACATTTGCAGGTTTCCTTTTGAAATGTGCAGATATTCTGTCTTGTCTCTGTCTTGTCACTGTCTACATTATTTTTGCTTCTGCCACCCAAAGGGAACATGTTTGCATTGTTATCTCAAAAGGTTTCTCCAACAATGTTTATAATATTTGTTTGGTTTCACCGTTTGTTTTAAGTGGTGAGGAGCCTTATGCACACTGTGATAATCCTTTGATAATCTCACTAAAATTCTGCGTGGACTCGGCTTTCTGCACACCCTGCTTTCCCCTTGATTGCGTGTCTCTCTGTCTTTTCCTTAGGAAAAGGTGTGTTCACTGCACTCTTCGGCATTAAGGTTTGTCATTTGACCGGGTTAAGTATTTGTGTCAGTGCTCCAGGGGTCCTGTAATTACATGTAATTATTGAAGGTACATGCTCAGAAGTCCATGACTGGCATGAAAGGCCGTGAGCTTGCAAGTACTTGCCACAGAGTAGCTGAATGAGCTGGACTTTGGCCTGAATGCTGTTTACTCTGGCCAGTTGGAGGGAGAACTCAACAAGGAGCATTGACAGCTCACTTAAAATAAGCACTTATTGTTTCCCGGGCTGCCATTCATTCTCTGGACATTGGCTGCCAGGCTGTGTTTGCATAGTCGTTAGTGTGTGCACACTTAACATGTCTTTATTGGATAGCTGGCTCTGTTCAGTGGACCGTCTTTGTCACGTCTGGTGTCATCATGTTTTCAACCAGAGCTCCAAAAAAAAGAAAAGAGAAAAAGATGTTGCTGCTGACAATCACGTGTTATATTCACCTTTTTGTTTTGGGGGGTCATTCCTTCCTGACTACAAAATTATAATCAGCTGACAATAGGCCAACAATGTAGTCTGTGAAATGTCAAATATGTAGCACTATGGTTCATATTGTTGGCACAGGCTAATCCAGGGGCTGCCCACCATGAGTCATCATTGTAGGGACTTTTGTTCCCTCTATCCGTCTCTGTCATTTCAGTGCGTTGCTTTTTCTAGCCCGTTCTGATTCCTGTAGTTTCCTGTAGCTCTCCTGGCACACACTGTAATCAGTCGAATGGCCTGATTAACTGTTACACTGATTGACCCGATTGGCAAAAACACTGCAGAGGTAAGCAGTCCGCTCGGCCAATAAAACCTCGTCTCCCCAGCTATAATTTCGGGCAAAATATGACATCATTATTGTTTTTTGTGGGTGTATTTCTTTCTGTTTTCTCTCCACCTGCGGCCCATGTTCTGCTCGCACATCTTGCCACGGGATGTGTGCAGACACATCAATATTGTGGAGGTCACTGTCAGGAAAATCAGTGACTCTGATTGTATCAAATATCCAAAGAGTCAAACAGTCTATATTTACTGTTTGAAGCGGTATTTTTGTCCAGCTTGGTTAGCAAAGCACATAATAGCCATCTCTACCCTAAGGTCATTTAACAGCTTTTGTCAGAGCAAAACTTAATTTTGTTATATTCTCCGAAAGCATATTATAAACATAGGGATGAGTTGGCATAATTTGATTGTACTTTTTATTTTAACTGGACAAGGCCTGCATCTTTATACTCTTTGTGCGTGAGGGAAAAAGTAATTCATCAACATTTCTTCTGGGATAAGAGTGATGGCACTTCAAGAGATAACAGCATGCCAGCAATGGACTAATAAATAATCCCTCTTGAAGACATTATATTGAAGAGCAGCTGCGCATTTGAGAGCTTTGACATAGAGCACTTTGCAGCCACTGTGTAATTTTAGACAGAGATGTGTTTGGGGGATATGTTAAGCTGTTTTCTAGAGTTGCTGCCCTTTCAATCAGGCCTGCCTGTGATACTGGCACAGTGATTGCTCTTCTGAAGATTAGGGTCTGCATCATTGAGTCTAACAACAAAGATTACTTATCAAAAGGTGGTGATTTCGTCATTTCATCATTTCATTCATCACATTCACAGTGGGATTAACAGAGAACAGCACTGGGGTTTCTTTGTGCCAGAAATATGAATCTCTCAATCAACTGCTACACTGCCCAAGTCATTCTTCTCATCACTTTTGATTGTTGAAGTCTTGTCATGCCATCGCGGCTTCGTTACTGCTGTCACTTTGATTCAAAGTGTTGGCTGTGTGTGTTTCATTAGCGAAGCTTTGGTTAAAGGGGATGCCCCCTGAAAACCTGCATTCAAACTATAAGAACTTGCTGTTGAAATGTAAGGTTTCTGCAGGAAAGGAAATCCAGTTACCCACCTAAAGCTTCCCTTTTTTCCAACCACGCTGAGGAAATCCACATAAATGATTGATAAAGTGCTTTGACTGTCATTTGAATAATACATCGGTCCCGTTCTTGTGCCAAGCTTTTTTGTATGATAATGTTCTGTGGGAGGCTGGGATACTGTCTTTTAAACCTTCACAAGTGACTGATTTAAATAGATTATAACTGTCAACTGAGGCAAGGTGAGCAGTCTGAAGGGTTGCATATGTTTGTGTATGTGCGTAGTGAAAGAAAGAGAGATAGGTGGGGGGCAGGGAGTGTCTCCTGTCACCTCTCATTAGGGACGTATAGTCCAGCTCGCCCGGCGTCTGCCTCCCCCCTTCCTGTCTGTGGCACTGCACTCCTCTGCTCCCAGCCGGAGCACAACAGAGCAGCACACAGTCTAAACTGCAGGAAAGTGTCTGAATGTTCGACATCAGAGAGATCATGACAGAGATGCTTCTCACTGAACGGTGTGAGTCAGGTCTCAAGGAAATAGCTGTCCTAAATTATGCTTTTAGAATTCTGCACTGCAGCTGAAGTTAAATTCGGTTTGCTCATTTGAACGAGTTAAAGCTGAGCGCGTAGAGTCATAGTATTGTTCAATTGATGTGTTGTTTGCTTTGTTTTATTCTGCCTGTGCGGTGCTCCTTTGAGGACCCCCGCCCCTCGCTCTCCTCCCCCACCCACACCTCCTTTTGTAAACAAGACAGTATATATCTCAGGGGCTTCCTTCTCTCTCCTACATATTCAAATTCAATTTCTAATTTTGTCCAAATGAATTCCCTATGAAGATGGGGCTTATTTAAGGCAGTCTAATGAAATAAAGATCAACCAACATTTTTATTGGAGTGCTCCAGTGTGACTGCTTGTGTGGAGTAAGAGGCTGTGGTTTTCCATTGAACCCATGGGAGGCTGTGAAGTGCTGCTCTATAGGGGCAGACACGATGATTTATTAGTATGGCAGGCAAGAAAAAACTAGCAGGCCGAGACAAAACTGATCCCCCATCACTTCCCAGTTCTCCGTCTGGTCTCACGTAGAAGAGAGACAGAATGTTTATGTATATATGTATGTTTTTCTTTTTCTTTTTAAATATAGAGTTATTTAAAGGTGCATAGCAATGATGATTACATTTCCATAGCTCTTAATAATGTTTATTAAAGGGCATATTTATCCAAAGTTACCCAAAATGTCGGTTCCATGGAAAATTGTAAATTTCTTGAGAAAATAATTAAAATAATTAACTTGCTAATGCCAGATATACTCAGTTTGTAATTAATAGCCTGATGGATGGAAAGTATGCTTAATTGATGAGGTGCCCTGTTTTCTGTTAGATGGTAGCCAGTGACAGTACAAAGGAGAGAGCAGAAAAGTTACTAAGGGCACCTTGACGGGTGCCGTTGCTGGCAAGAATAGGCTAAGGGGAAAAAATGGCTGTATGGAGCCATTTGCAGTAGCTCACTTCAGTCACACAGCGATGTCTGTCTTATTATGAAGCATACAGATTAATTACCGCCTTAAAATCTAATGTCTAGTCCAGTAGAATTAGCATCCCCTCAGGGGTGTGTGATGGAGATATAATCCTCATTTAAGGTAAATATAATTTCATATATATCTGTAGATAGGCCGGAGATTCAGAAGTCATGTAATAACTTAATAACACTCATAACTGTTAAAATGGGAATATATGTTTGTGGCTTATTCAGTTATTAAGTATTAAGAATTCATTAGGGCTGAACAACTGATCAAAATATCATCAAAATTTCATTATGGTAAAGTGCAATATCTAAATCGCAGAAAGAGTTTTTCGATAAAGTGTCACGATCTATGGTGATAATGGTGCAATGCACAACCTGATATAACCATGTGGACATTGTTTCTGGAACATTGTAATGAACGTTGCCTCAGGACAATCATTGACACTGACCAATCATTTTTTTGTGAAGTCATTGTTTAGTGACTCGGCGGAAAAAGACCAGAAAAACGAGCACATTAGAGAAGTTATCCTTTCAACCATCTGTCCAATGTTGTGAAAGAGTTTATTTAAACCCAAACCGTATGTAACAGTTTGTTCCAAATGAGATACGAATTCTGGGCTCCGTAGTGATGTCACCTTGTGAAGCCACTCAGCCATGACCTCTCGCTTCTGATGCAGTTGTTGTTGCTCTTTTGTAAGGTGAAATCACGTTCCTGGAGCTACATTAACTATGATGTTCTTGGAACATCACCAACATATCAATATCAGATACAGCGTGGTGAACAGAGATCAGCCTACAGATCATATTCTCAGGATATAATTGAACATGTTAATTGAACAAGCAAAAATCACTGTGTGTTTATATAAAATTACCTCTTTCCCTTTTTTAGTGAAATTGGCATTAAAAAATGACTACTCCTTATATGTGCATGAATCATATTGTACAATTGTCATAATATCTGTCAAAATAATCACAATAGTATTTTTTTTATTTTGCAAATCATTTAGCCCCATGACAGTATTATAGATTATACTAAAAGTCCAATATTGCAATAAAGCTGCCCTCTCAATGCAACATCGCTCACAGTGGCCTAATATAATGCATTAAGCAACCGCTGTCTAAATACATGACAAAATCTCTGACGCTAGACACATTTCCATCATCTATATCGTCATATCGCCCTCCCCTTTGACACATTAAAATATATTAAGGCTCCATTCCCACATGACTTCTCCCATCCACACTGCTGTTAATCACTCAGAAGAGTTTCACTCAAAAACTACAAGTCATCACAGCTATGATGCAGTGCTTTGTCTGATTGTACCGACATGAATTTAATAGAAATCCAACATTTGAAAACTAGGTTGGTGATTGTTTAATAGGAATTAAATGAGAATGTAATACTAAGCTGCTTGGCTCTAATTGAAATTACTTTGGTCAATTAATTTTTCATTAAAATCGCACTATAATTATACACTGCATAGATATAAACACACTGAACTGGAAAAAAACATGCAAAATATTAGTCAGACTTCAAATGTTTACACTCTTAAAATGGACAAGATGGGCAAGGGCAGAGTGTGTTGTACCTTCCTCTGAACATCGCGTACATCTGCCTTAGATTTGTTGTTAACTGCCAGTTGGTGTTTCCTGAGGGCTGAGCAGAGGAAGTGTCTGTTAACCCAAGTCACTGAAGAAGATTAAAGATAGGAGCCTGAACACAAAGTCTTCAGATGAAGACTCAAAAAACCTCAACACTCAATTTTTAGGGCCTGTAAGATTGCCAAGGCAGCGATGATTCATGATTGCAATGAAATCAATGTGCCTGAAATAGTGTGATAGATAGTAATAGAGGCCCCTCTATTCAGCTTCCTTAACGTTGACACCCCTGGCCATTCATTATCTTTGACAAATAGTTCAAACTCATCATGTTGTAATTCCTGTGAGATGTTAGTCAGCAGCTTTAAAAAAAAAAAGAGAAAAAAAAACATTCACTGTTTGACTTAAACATCTTTCTTACTGTTCTTTCTGTCCTCTTTCATCTCCACCCCTCCAGGCATGGCAGGCTGGGCCCGGGGCTCTGAGGACGCTTCAGAGGATCCGTGCCTGACCCACGACTGAAGATTGAGAGGAATAACGTTGTCTGAGCAGAATGACTCAGCAAGAGGGGGGACCCCCGGATAGCAAGTGAAGAGCAGTGAGGATGGGTGCCAATGGATCCAGCTATCCACACTCATGCTCCCCACGCATAGGGGGAAATGCACAGGCACAGCAGACTTTTATAGGTACGTATTTCATTTTATCAGTGGTGTAATTACAAGCGTTGTGATATCACAACGTCAGCTCTGTATGATGATTTTGTATTTTCAGTCAGCTAATGATAAAACATCTGTTAGGTGACCAAATTACTGAGTTTCCCTCTCTCCTCTGAACTGACGTGATGTGTTAAAACTATATTCCTCAGCCTAATTTGCTACTGTGCTTCCCTGCTACAAACACTGGGGGTCTCGCATCGCCAAACTAACACTTTAGATGAGCTTAACCTGCTTCCATGGCAACTAATCGTGCAAGAGGTGAATATTTTTGTGCATGAGAGCTCTTGAACTGGACTATCGACTCATACAATGGACAGAGAGGCATTAAAAAGCAATACGCAATGCTTCTACTATTCTCCACCATATGGATGTCATGAACTATTATGAAGGGCAGAGAAACATGTGTCCAATGTGGGTGGTTAATGAAAATCACATGAAGCATTTGATGTGTGCTGGTGGTGTGACGTGATCATGATAAGGCTGCTGGCCACCAGTCAGGAGGGAGCTAATCTGGTATCGTGATGGTCCCTGTGACCAGCTATAAGCTGCTTGTTTAAGTGTCACATTTTTTGCTGAATGCCGTGACAGTTAGTCCAATTTCAGCAGATGTTATTGTCAAGCGAACATTACTGTATTACAGCTAGAATATTTCTGTATAACAACTCCGACATATAGGTTTTATTAGTTTGTGTATGTGTGTGTATATATGCCCAGGATAATGATAGTCATTAGATATTGTGATTTCATGATAATCAAACAATACATCACAACATCTAAATGGTGTAAATTTGACACAAACTGGGATGAGACGATGTATAGAAAAAGTGAAAAGTGTCTTAGCTTGGTGCTTCTTTATCGCACACACTGGCTGCAACTTGTCCATGTGTGGCCTAACAGGTAATGGCATGCATTTTGGAGTTATTGGATGTATGTACCTTGAAGTAGCATCTTTTAAAAAAGACAATTCAATTTTATGAAACCTAATGCGTTATGCAAGTGTTTTCTACCCAGAGGAAACAAACACTGTGATTCACTCTGTAGATAATCTTGTTTTATGTCATTTTCAAATAGGGATGGAAAATATTATAAAAAATGGTTTGTCAGGTATTAAAGCTGCAATATGTTTCGTGATTAGTCAGAATGATGATGTTTGCCTCACAGTTTTCATTTTCACTGAATAAACCATTCACCAATTCACGATGATGATGTGACATGTTTTCTGACATCTGGAGAACAGGATTTGTTGGCTAGGACAACTCTGCGGCACTACAGTATCTCATTAAAATGCTGTTTTGTGACACATTTCACTAAAAAAAAAAATCAGGTTGGAGTGATTTCAGTCATATTTCGATTAATTGTTCAGCCCTACTTTCAAAACGATTTTGCACAGAGGTTTTGGTAGACCTCTTTTTGCAAGTGAAAGTATTGTTAAAGGAGCCAAATTATCTCTGTGGCCCCTGAGACCTCTGAGGTTTACTCTGAGCTTTATAGCTGCTCGGTTCGAGCTGGCCTGTGCCACAGATGATTCACAGTGTTGGAATGATTACTATTTGGGTCACACTGATGGATGCTGAGAGAGGGGCGGGCAGAGAGGATCTCCTTGGCAGTGCTCAATCTGACGTACAAATCCCGTCTTTCAAGCCAAAGACAACTGCTATTTAGCGTAATTGATTCGAATGGACCGAGTTCATTGAGAAGAACAAAGCAGCACAAAGTTTTCTGGGAGCTAATTGGTCCTTAGTCTGTGATGGACTGTAGTTTTGTCAAAAACAAGACAAATAAAGGGATTCTGTCTTGTTTTTTTCCACTGTTGAACTACATCCAAATGCTTTGGTAGCTGGGTCAGGGTAGTGTGTTCTTGGCCTGACAGCGCTGGCCACACCACAGGGGTGCTAAAGGCAGATTGTGTTTCTAGCAGTCTGGCCTGAAGAGTGAACTGGTGTTAGGGTTAGGAAATTAATCTCTCACCAGAACTATACTTTTCAAGAAATATCTAGAAAAAAATAATAATCATGATAATAATAATAATAAGAGGTTTCTTCCTTTACATACAGCAGATACATTTGAGTTTGTCTAAACACGGACTTCATTTTATGAAGCTAATATGCATTGTGTGTACTTTCCAGGGACATCATCCTACTCTCAGCAGGGATATGGCTGGGAGTCTAAGTTATACAGCCTGGAGCATGGTCATGAGAGGCCCACAGACAGGAAGAAGAAGAGCCTTGGCCTGGCGACCCTCAAACGGAGGTTCATCAAAAGGAGGAAGTCCAGCCGCTCAGCAGATCATGCGAGGCAGATGCGGGAGCTTTTGTCAGGGTGGGACGTCCGTGACACAAATGCCTTGGTGGAGGAATATGAGGGCACAGCAGCCCTCAAGGAGCTGAGCTTCCAAGCCAGCCTGGCACGTGCTGAGGCCCCAAATTTGCAGAGGGATCTGGCTGCCCTCTACCAGCACAAGTACTGCACTGATGTGGACCTCATCTTCCAAGGTACTTGCTTCCCAGCTCACCGGGCCATCCTGGCTGCCCGCTGCCCCTTTTTTAAGACTCTGCTGTCCTCATCCCCTGGCTATGGAGCAGAGGTCCTCATGGACATCGAGACGGCAGGCATCGATGTGCCCATGTTCTCTGCCCTACTTCACTACTTGTACACTGGGGAGTTTGGGGTGGGCGGAGCGGAGGACAGCCGACTGCAGAACGTTGATGTGCTCGTGCAACTCAGTGAAGAGTTTGGTACACCCAACTCCCTGGAGGCTGATATGAAGGGCTTGTTTGACTACATGTGTTACTACGACGCTCTGCTCAGCTTCTCCTCAGACTCTGAGATGATAGAGAGCTGTAATGAGCGAGGGGCTGTGGCTGCAGCACCAACGGGGGGCTCAGGAGGCAACGGGTGCCCCGTCACCCCAGATGAGGACCTTCGGGCTCATAAAGC
This sequence comes from Sparus aurata, assembly GCF_900880675.1. NCBI lineage: Eukaryota > Metazoa > Chordata > Actinopteri > Spariformes > Sparidae > Sparus > Sparus aurata. Next base: position 14,096,927 of record NC_044202.1, read on the forward strand.
TATTCTTTCCGCACGTTCTCCTTTCTTTAGGAACCTTTTACAGAGGCGTATTCGCACAGGAGAAGAAATGACAGAGCGCACATTGCAGACGCCGACCCGCATAGTTCTGGATGAGTCCATCATACCACGGAAATACGTGCAGGTTATTCTCCACTGCATGTACACAGATGCGGTGGAGCTCGGGCTGGTGCTGCGGGGCAGCCCCTCAGCGGGCAGCCTTGGTGAGGTGCAAGCCCTGGTGTCTGGGGGCCGTGGAGCCAGCACGCGCACCGAGGAGGCCATGGAGCTGTATCACATCGCTCTGTTCTTGGAGTTCAGTATGCTCGCTCAAGGTAAGTCATAATCATACACATTTACAATGCACACACTCACAAATCAATAGTAGGTGACATGAGAGACAGAGAAATGTTCTCTGTAGACATCTTTTGACTACAGCCATGTTATCCATGCTTTGTGCTGTTTGTGAGTATGGCTGGGCAATATGTCTGATTATCTGTTTGTCCTGTTACAATATAGTAGAAGATAAAGAGACTGGACTGTGGTCTCAACCCCTGTTAAAGCTTTTATCATTGTATAGATATTTATATACATTTTTGATATGAGACAATTAGAGCTTCATGATGTTGCAATAAATGCAATTTGTTAAATTGTCCAGTTTTGCCTTTGAGAATGGTCTGCCTGAGTAACTAGTTTCATTCCTAAATAATGTGTCCACCGATTATCAACTCAGCCTGGGCAAATTGTTTTAAACCCTCAGTCCCATCTTTGTTAATGTTGTTCTCCTGGAATTTCAAAATTAATTTGTCAGTCCTTACTGGCATAATTATAGTTTTGGTTTCTGTGGATTCAGTAATAAGTTGGGTAGATTTTTGTTAAATGAATGGCTCGCCAGACTCGAGCCTACTTTGTCAAGCCTCCCTCCATGCAACCATATAATGTGTCTCACACTTACTGCCTTTAATATTCCACCCCTTCTTTAAAACCACATTGTGCATATGTTGGCATATGTGCAATATGGCCGTGCAGTCAGAGGCAAGTGTTAAACAGCTTGGCTGACTGTGATGGGTGTTAGAGCTGCGGCTGCCAGTAACAGATTGATATAGGCTGGTCTGTGTCTCCAGGGGCAGACAGCTTACTGTCTGATACATGCAGCGCATCTGAGCTTCTGTCGGCAACGCGTCACTGGTCGTCTACTTCATTACTGATCTATCTTTACTCAGATAACACTGTCTGACTCGTGCCACTGTTTCAGAAGGACCTCAGCAACATGTTAAAGGTTACTGCCCTGACTTGACATGAGCCGGTCACTTTGTCACTCTCACCTCTTCCAGAGTGGCACGTCTGAGCACTGTCCAGTTTCAAACACACCTAAAAAAAAGATCCTTTTCGATGAGGATAACAGGCTCACCTAGTAGATTACATATCATGTGTGACTGAATCTGTACCCCAGTAGCTCGTTTGTTTCCAGCCTTGGTCCTTTGCTGCATGTATTGTTTCTCTCTTGCACGTGGCTTTCTGGTTCTTCTCTAGCTGTCATTATCCAAATAATGTTGAAATGCCAAATACAAGTATGATCTTTGACATGCAATACTTGAAGCAGTGTATTTCAAATGCAGAGGAAAAGTACTGCATTTGGCCTGTCATGACTGTGTGGATCCAGAGCGCAGCTGTATGACTCAACACTATTATCATATCCTATAACCATCTTATCTTTCACAGAGCCACGAGGATGGAATTAGTTTGTCAAATATTGAAATGGTTATATGAGCTGCTTTAAATGTTTTAAGGGTACAGTTTCCACTGCCTCAGGCAGTGTAATGACATCGAAACAACATTACTTCAGTTTTATTAACACGACATGAGGTACACTAATTTTCAGCATATTCAAAATAAACGCTATATAGTTTGTTGTGATTCAAAACACTTCAGTGAAGCTTTTTTACAGTAAAATCCCTCTAGTGATGCCCTCTTGCTTTGTGCCTTGCTTTATCAGATTCCCTGTGGCTAAAAGGCTTTTACTCTGAAGCAGCTGCAAACACAACATACTCGGAGGCATCTTAGCCTCTGTGTGTGCTATGCTAACACAGAGATTTATTAAACTCTGTATGAATTGTCAGCGGTTATATTAATTGACAACTTTTTTGATCATTGACTATTTTAGGTCAATTTGTTCAAGTAAAAAAGGGACAGCATATTCTGATTTCAGCTTCTTTAATGTGAATATTTTCTGTTCTTTTTGGTCCTTTGGCAGTATACTGAATATCTTTGGGTTGGGGACAAAACAAGACATTTGAGAACATAATCTTTGGCTTTGGGGAAAAAAACTATTTGACATTTTTTAACATTTCCTGACATTTTTACAGACCAAACAGTTGGATCCAACTCGACAATGAAAATAATCAACAGTTGCAGCGTTAGATTCGTCAGTAAATTATTGTAGTATTTTACACATTTTTTCTGTGCAAATTAACATTATTATCCATTATTTATAGAAATTTTGTACATCATGCTTTCTCAGTGGGTATGGATGTTTGTCTATTTAAGCTCAAAAATGACATAGACAAGAGTCAATATCTCTTTTTGTCAGGACCTGTGCAGTGATAGCTGTATGTAATAACTGTACACTAACCCCATACACACAGCTGATCAGACACCACCTCCCGCCCTCGAGCTCTAGTGTCGTTCCCAGGGTCACTCTGGCAGCTTAAGCCGACAAGCAGGCAAATAGTGTCATCCCCACACACCATCACCTCATCTTCCTTCCCATCCCCCCGCCCAACAAGCCCTTACTCGAGGGTATTTTTATCCCCTCTCCTCCCTCTCCCACTGTGCTGCACCACTCTAATCAGTTCCCATGAAACCTCATTGTGGAATGTGGTGAGATGGTTGAGGTTGACCCGGTGTCATTTTATCCAAAATTCCCTCTATTTGTCTATTTTGCAACTTCCTGTTATTACACTTTTGGTGACCTCTCCTTTATGCTCCTTTTCACGTTCGATTAAAAAAACTCTTCCAAACTCCAAAGAGTCAAAAACATCCTGGCGTTTTAGAATTGATAATGAAATGAGTCCATCCCACCGTTGGAGACTTCAGTAGCTGCCACGTCTCTTTGGGAGGCAGCAGAGAGGCTTAAGTCATAGGTTTCATATGGAGACAGCCCTCTCATCTGTCACACTGTGTCTTCCCCCTTGTGTGCTCCTCGACTGCTACCCCTCCGGCTGTGTGAATTTTCTTTCCCGTGGAGGTTTTTGTGGAGTGGTTGCGCTCCCCTTATTAATCCTCAAGATGTGTATACCTTTATGACTCCATCTCACTCAAATAGCAACCAATATTAAAAGCCTTATTAATTTTTCAAGCGCACCGCAGGGATGATAGCCAGTTGGTGTGGTTTCAGCGAGCACTGTAGTACCTCAACCTCCACACTCGCTGACTGACCAGTGCGTTCCTGCCCTATCCTGCACTTGGAGTGTGTCAACAGGAGTCCCAGTCCTTGAGTGATCATCATCAGGCATGATTTACATCCACTGGATTGTTTACAGGCCTTTGAGTGCCGTTGATGTTTTAAGTGGCTTTGGAGACTATGTGCTCCATAAACACAGAGCTCCAAATAATAACAGAAAGACAAAATGCATGCGCCCCCCCTCCCAAAAGTTAGAGTAGTGGAGAGCTGGCTGTTGCTGTCCCTGCTGTCGTGTTGATATTCTTGTCAGTCGGCTAAGCTCCAGTGAATGTGGTGAACCACCCGTGGAGAGAAGGGGGGGCGGGTTAGTATTAGATATAATGCTGATTCTAATCTCCACCTCATAATAAAAGTGCTGCGTTTTAAAAGACTGGCTGTCGCTGTGAATTCTAATGGGCTAACACAGAGCAGAGCTGTTTGCTTTCCTGTGCCACCGGTCCCGAGTGGGGAATTGTCTGCCTTTTGTGCATATGTGCCTCTGTCTGCTTTCAGGAGAGGGCAAAGATGCAAAGGTGAAAGACTGACGTTAGCAAAAGCACTTTCTAAGAAGACAGACAGCACAGGGACAGGCGGTGGAGACGGGAGGCACAGATGCTGGGAATCCATTCCCTCTTTCAGTCTGTTTATAGCAGATAAAAAAAGGCAAAGTGCCTGGGTCCACATTTCAACTTCATCTGTCTTCTTAACGACGCAGGATTTCCACCCTCCGTTTAAAACACTGCGGGTGTCTGCTTTGCATTTCTCTCACTTGCTATTATAACTGAAGGCGCCTGAAAGGGGAAGTGCCTCAGAAGTGTGTGCTTCAATGCATGTATGTGTGTGCTTATTATTGCTTATATGGGTGTGTATGTTCATCTTAAAAATGTGTGAGCTGTGCTTGGACGGATATGAAGCCCTAGCTTCAAAAGCAAAAGCAAGGCTGGAGCCATCACTCTCAAGTCTGGTGTCCAGTTTCCCAGAGTGGATATTTCAAAGTGGTGGTTCGGGGGCGGAGAGGCAGCTCAGATCTTTCTAGTTTAAGATAAGAGTTTCCCAGAGGAGCGTTGCTACTGGCCCAAGCACGAGCTGATGGACAGGATGGCCTGGAATGAGGAAGTTGGCAAGCTTGTGTTTCAGCTCAGAGCAGCTCTAACTGGACGTCAGTCAGTCTGGCTTTATATCTATGGATGTCCGTTTTGTATTAAACATTATTGATCAGAGAAAGGCTGAGAATGAGAGCCTGCTGACGCTCTGTCGTGTTGGGGTTTGGCATAGATAGCTTGCCCTAACAAATCATATGCTAATCCTAGTGGATGTTAGGAAGTTTAATTCTGCCTAAATGGATCCCTCTTTAAATAAGTGTGAGTTTGAGTGCCAGTGTTGGCTGAATTTTCAAAACTTTTTTTTTTTTTTAAATGGTGAGAGCAGCAGGTACATAATTCCCTAAGCCTTCTGTGGATTTTTAATGCATTTTCAAATTAGGCACACAAGTGTGTACACATTTGGGAAGTGTGTGTGTGTGTGTGTGTGTGTGTGTGTGTGTTTGTGCACCGGCAGCACTTTTCCTCAGGCTGCTGTGTTTACTCATCACGGTTAAGAGGAGGCAGCTTGAGACTGAAACACATCAAGGTATCAAAGGCATTTCTGTGGGTTGGTGTGTTACAGAGTTAAACCACTGCCTGCTGTTCTGGTATGTGCTCTGATTTAGGAAACGCAGCAAGGAGGATGTGGGGGCTACTAGGGGGAGACTCCCTGGGTCAGTGAATATGAGTCAAAACTACTGAAGGTCTGGCGGTGGCTGCTGAATTACCGCTTGTTTTCTAATAATCATTCACTTAAATCAGAGTTCCTTCTTTTTTTAAGCTTTTATTAGGAATTAGATTTCTGCCTACAATATATGTACATGTTTTAACATTTGTGCTCATAAACTTAAATTGAATATCAAGTTGTGAATTGCTTGTCTTTTTCTCAGGCTGTGAGGACATTGTTGTGGAGAGCCTGTCTCTGGACTCACTTGTACCCATCCTGAAGTGGAGCTCCCAGCCGTACGGCTCCAAATGGGTCCACAGACAGGCCATGCACTTCCTCTGCGAGGAGTTCAGTCAGGTTGTCACCTCAGATGTTCTCTACGAGCTTAGCAAAGAGCACCTTCTCAGTGCGATTCAGTCTGACTACCTACAGGTAAGGAAACAGAGACAACATCAATCTGTTGTCACTCTATGACATCTCACAGTGTGGAAGATGCATTTTTCTTCTGTAAAGTTGTAATGTTTACTGTGTGCCTGATTCGTTGACTATGTTAGTGTGGTAAAAATACAGTCATTGCATACACACAAACACAATCACGCACTATAAACATGCACATGCACACACTGGTGACTTTGGGGGTCTCCAGAGTTGAGACACACCATTCCCTGAAGGGAAATGCCTTAAAACCCAGAACCTAATCAAAGCTGAGCTGTCATCTGCACTGCCAAGCTATGCTGGCATCAGACCAGATGGTTGAGGTGAAGTGTTGTAAGCAAACCACACAAACACACGAACCAGGCCTGATGCTTGCCGGGACATCGTCTGAACATATTGCATTTTCACCTTAACCTCATTTTACAGCTTCCCAGTTTTGCTCTCGACAATATTTAACCTTGTCCTAATAATACTTTTGTGTCGTTCTTTCTCCCTGTCCTATATCTCTCTCTGTGTCTCTCTGTCTCTGTATCTTGGTCTCATTCACAGGCGAGTGAACAGGACATTCTCAAGTATGTTGTTAAGTGGGGCGAGCAGCAGCTTATTAAGAGGATGGCAGACAGGGGTAAGATAATATAATCTATAATTACCCTCTGAGCAGCCCCCCTAATGGCTCTGAGGAAGTTACCCACTTACCAGAGCCTCCAAAATACACTTAAAAGCATTTCAAAAAGGAGCAAAACTTTACCCAAGTCAGCAGGAAGTGGCCTTGGTCATGTCTGCTCTGACCTAGTAAACATTAATGTACAGTTTATAGTGAAGGTTATTAGCCATCATATTATAAAGGCTAACAACCTGCAGGCAATGCAGTATTTATACATAATTTGTTAAATAGAATTAACTTAATAATGAGAAAATAGCCAGAAGCTTTAAAATTATTAAAAGTTAATCATAGATAAGAAATAGTCACGGTTATAAGCATGATATTAAAAAGCTGCTAATTGCTGTTCTTGTCCTGATTTACCCAGAGCCCAACTTGTTGAGCGGCACAGCCCACAGCGTAAACAAGAGGGGGGTGAAAAGGAGGGACCTGGATGTAGAGGAGCTAAAGGAGATCCTGTCTCCCCTCCTGCCCTTCATCCGAACTGAGCACATCTTACCTCCCAACAGTGACGTCCTGGCTGACGCGGTCAGTACTCCCTGTCTGCCTTTTCTCCGCTGCTGTGTGGACCTGAGTCATTGTGACCTTCATAAACTGAGCAGTGATTCACAATCTTCTCCCTGTTCACAGCTGAAAAGGGGTTTGATAAGCACCCCTCCTTCAGACATGCTGCCCACAGCCGAGGGGGGAAAAGCCAATGCCTGGCTAAGGCAGAAGAACGCTGGCATCTACGTGCGCCCCCGCCTCTTCTCTCCTTATGTGGAAGAGGCGAAGGTATGGCTCATTCACTTCTGATTAATGGAGCTTCCAGATAATGCAGGAAGCTGTGGGTTATTTGTGTACCATATAGCTATCATCGAAGAGAGGTTCTGTGAGGACAGGCAAACCATTAAAAGCCTGCAGGAAATTTGTGGACCTGTTCATAGCTCAGATGTGCTAAAATAATCCATGCCCAGTTGTTGCTATGCATACTCACCATTTTTAATAGTTGCTTCCATCATCCTGACTGAAATTCAATTTATGTCCATTTGCACACTTCTCCATAATAACTTACAGGCCTTGGCAGGGCCATGAATATTTATGAACATATCCCTAGACCAGAGAGAGTCATTATTTGATGAAGTGTCAATCAGGTGGAACTAATTTGCAGACCCTAGTAATGTCCTTGAGTTGCACACAGGACTTTTATTTTTTAGAAGTTGGAGTCTAACTTGCCCTCTCTTGTCTACCTCTCCTCAGTCTGTCTTCGATGAAATGATGGTGGAGCAGACGGACCTGGTGCGTTTGCGATTAGTGCGCATGTCCAACGTCCCAGACACACTCTACATGGTCAACAATGCAGTGCCTCAGTGCTGTCATATGATCAGCCACCAGCAAATGGCAAGCAACTCCTCCTCAGCTCCATCGGTTGTGGCTAATGAGATTCCAGGTAAGAAAATCAGTGAGGAATGGTCACAGAAAACTAGTACTCATCAGCAAATATCCTAAATGATCAATGACACTTAAATGTTAAGCGGTTCTGTGGCTGTTTCTGGGCTCCCCAGGTATTCCAAATCAATTTTCTAAATCGATTATAAAGAAACTGTTATTAAGTGAAAAACTGGAAAATCCATCGATGTCCGTGTGTTTTGTGTGCGTCTTTCAGTGCCTCAGCTATCGGTTGTAAAGGAGATGATTCGGAGGCTGCAGGAACTGAGGCACACAGAGCAGGTCCAGAGAGCTTATGCCCTCAACTGTGGTGAAGGAGCCACCGTCAGCTATGAGCTGCAGCTGCGGGTGCTGAGGGAGTTTGGCCTGGCGGACGGAGCCACTGAGCTGCTGCAGGTTAGCAGAAAGCAGAGTTTGTTCCCGAGGGTTATAGGGGCATAAGATGGCTAAGGCTGGGATACTAGCAGGGGCGGTAGCACACACAGACCTCAGTAATGCAGCAGTTCTGAAACAAACCCAGAGGGATAAATCTTTAAAAGAAAAAACATAGGGTGTGCTTTGTCAACACCAGAATTAATATAGATTATTGCACTCCTGTTTGTTTTTTCAGAATCCCTACAAGTTCTTCCCTGATGAACGGTTTGGAGATGAGAGTCCAATTCTGGCTCTGCGCCAGGTGGGTCGGTGCCGAGTAAACAGCAGCCCAGCCATGGATAGCATGTTCACAGAGCTGGAAGGGGTAGCAGGCTTCCACCCTCCACTGCCTCCCCCTCCTCCCCCATACCACCCCCCTGCCACACCCAGCCATGCTCAGCTCAAGGGTGCATGGCGACCCCGTGTGCCCATGCCGACCCCCACCCGCTCCTTCTCCTACCCCTGCAACCGCACCCTGATCCAGCGCCATGCAGCCACCAAGCATGGCAGCTCAGACTACTCCTCTGTGCCCAGGCCCCAGCCACCAGACTGCACCAACCCACAGGCCATGGGCAGAGCTTTGCTTTCAGACCGGCAAGTGGTGAGTTTGTGTTACTTCTGCAAGTTTTTTTGTTTATTTAAACGTGGGTAGTATGGTTTTTGACTGGGATCATGAATAGCTCAATTGCCTGGTAACCTCAAATGTTTGTATCTGTTTTCCGATGCAGATGAGCATGGAGCCTGTTATGAGGGAGTTCATGCCTGACATTGCACTCGGAGTCTCGGTCATGTCCCTGAGGGAGCAGCACATGGCAGAGATGGACAGAGATGGCCCTCACAGCCCAATGGGTCCCTCAGGCCACCATCTGCCCCATGGACCCTGCCCTTCTGTCCGCCTCAGCCATGGCCACGGTCCTGGACATGGCCACTCTTGCAAGAGACACGCTCCTGAGCCCAAGCTCGAGGCTCAAGCAGAGTTCCCTGACCTATATGACTTCTCCTGCCGACCTGCAACCCCGACCTCCTCTCACCCTTTGCCGTCGTTTGCTGGACCAGACCTCTACAGCCACAGCTGCACCCCCTCCAGCTCTTATCCACCCCCATACATTTCTGACTCTCAGTCCCAGGGCCATCCGCAGGGACGGACTGCCCCAGACCCCCTACGTCTGGATGTCCTCAGTATGACCTCTCAGAGGCATGATGGAGTCCTTGCCAGCCCCTCTGGGGCCCAGCCTCGGATGGGACACAACTCAAGGGGGCGATCAAATGAGACAGACCTAACTCATGGCCTAGGCCATTTAAGGTCGCCCAGTGGGAATATGGACAGCTATGAGGAGAGGCACACAGGACCTAGAGATGCCCCAGAGGAGATGGTTCTAGCTGGAGAACCACCAGGCCTGGGGCCTCTCCAGCAGCCTCACAGGAACGGTGTCAGTGAGGAGATCGCCAGAGACCGCAGGTCACCCAGCAAGCCTGACTACCCTTATAAGAAATCTGCACTTTAACCCCAGTTGAGGACCAGGGGTTGAGTTAAGAAAAGGGAAAGCATGACGAGTGGCTGTCCATCACAGTGGATGGCAAAGCACTAATTGTGTGCCTGCATATATGTGTGTGTGTGTGTTTGAGAGGAGCAGGGAAAAAGGGTGGTCAATGGTTGCTATTTATGGGATCTGTCCTTTTGTCCTACCTCTATCACACTGTGCTATCCATCACACAGAGTATGGAAAGAGTAAGAGCTGTAGCTTAATTGTTGATGCCTGTAATTGATCTCTGCAAGCCTGCCCAGTCCTGCTGGTTTAGAGAATGACTCATGCTCTACTGGGATTGATTGGTCTTGAGTTTGATTGTAAAGAAAGAGGTTAGTTCTACGCTGTGTGAATCCTGCATGACGAGGTCACAACACTAGATGTAGCTCAGTTATGAACTGATGGTCTTACGAAGACTACATTCACAGGTTCTGATGTCTCTCTATTATTTTCAGCATAGAATGGGGAGATGGCAGGATATGAATCTCAATTTACACAAGCGAACAATGGCAGCCAGTCCCGGACACAGTATTGTGATAAAATCGTATGTAAATTCGTCTGGCTGTATTGTTTTCCTCCCATGACTTGTATTTCCTTTCTTCCTGTAGCATGCCTATAGCAATCCACCTGACTAGTTTCCCTTCCCTGGTTCTGCAGTGCTGATGAGTAAATGGGCCAAGGCTTGGTCACACAAAGCAGGAACTGGATCTGACAGGAAGTAGGTCATCAGAGCTCGTCACTCTCCTGTAACCCAGTCTGATAATTGTGTCAGGCTTTAACTCTCACGACCTCTGAGTGTCTAGCTTAGACGCAGACGCCTGGCGTTTTCAGACAGGGTTGCAGGATTTGTTGCAGCTGGAACAGGTGTGTGTGAGCGTGGTTTGTGTGCAAGGGTATCTTTGATCCACACAGGTGTTTAGACAATCTCAGTACTGTACACTCCCATCTTTAGTCAGGTCTGTTTGTACATATCAGAGAGTCTGAAAGTGGCTGCATTCAAGAGCTCCCTCTTGTTCTGTTTAATCCAATAGCATCAAGTAATCAAATCTTAAGCCTTAATCAGTGCTTGGAATATTCAGTTTTAGCTACCTTCAGTTAAGTATGATGTCACATCCCAACCCCTGTTAGATGCTTGTTTGACTGTTCTGTTCAGTATGGACACACTTTCAGCAGTCTTTCTGGCTGATGGAGGTGAATTTCACTTTAAGCCGAATGCTAAAACCATGCATATACATCAGGCCGCCATTTTGTCACCTCACGGGAAATTGTGGACCTGCGTAGCCAGTGTTGATACTGTTAAACATACTGTTAAAGAGCTGCCACAGCTCCAGAACCCTGCAAGTACACACACAAAAGCCTGTCACAGCCAACAGCTGGAATACAACCTCACATATGAGTATCATTGCACTGTAGGAGCCACCTGTATGTTAGCTGAAGGGAAAAGGAGCAGATGAATTTCGAACAAAAAAGGAATCTTGTTTTGAAGAGAAGTTGGCAATTGCTGGCTCATACTTTCCAATGGAAATTGTATATAATGAATCGAGTTCCACATGTTCTGATGAATTTTTAATGGTTTCTATCACATTTTAGTGGTTGTTGAAGGTTTGTGTTTTTACTGTAGTGGACAACACTGTGTACTTGTCTTTGTCATGAACTCTCACTAAGAATGTGTGGTATAAAACATAAAGATTGTGTCTGAGAATCTATTTTGTTCTTAAATGTTACGCATTAGGGCAGTTCGTTCAATGTTGTAGGTGACGTGGATTGCCATGTTTGTAGAGATTTTTTTTTTCTTTCCCTGTTTTCCTTTTACTTTGAAAGTAACAGGAATATGTAGAGCATCTGAAGACATTAGCTCTCAGCTTAGCAGTGATGGAGTTGCCAAGCAGAAAAATCATTTTTCCATCGAGGTTGCTTCATGGGGAAAAAATGCAAAACTCCAGATTCCTCCCCATGTTCATGTCGGGTTAGTTGTTTTATTTTCCAGGACAATGTTCCATTGAATAAAAGCCCTTGTTTTGCTCTTTGCTGTAGAGAAGTCAGTGCCTTCCCCCGCCTGCGGCTGGGCTTTTATTGGAGAAGTGACTTTGATGTCTATGCAAGCTCTTTTCTACCAGCTTACCAGCCTGCATCAAATAGTTCTCTGAAATCTCATGTAGCTCGTTTTGTGTACAGTGTTATTTAGCACCTTCTTTTTTATTTCAATTCAACCATCTGAAATGTGTGATTGCTTGTGTTGAATTCTAACAGGTACACTGTACTTGTATGGTATCATAGAAAAAAACATGTTTGTAGATTGATATTAAGTTGCATTTAGTTTCACTGAATCTATTTTTCTACTGTCACCTCAAAAGGTGCGTAACAGTGGTCAACTTGGGCATCCTCAAAATAAACTGGTTTGATATTATGGAATTCATCTGATCTCAGTGGAGTTCTTTTGTGCACGTGGAACATGTGAGAACTTTATTTGGAACATGAATTCACATAATCAGTAATATTTCCTCACATCACGTTTACAAACAGAATTTAAACACACCGTGGCGTACTAAACTTGCACACATGGCAGCATCATGGTCATGTGAAGTACTGTTACGACATATCAAGACGGTTTAATCTTTTTAAAGCAATACAGTGCTGAAACAAAATGTATTTTGTTCATTAATGTCACAAGTAAACTTTAATTAGGAGCTTCAAAGTTAAGGCATCATTATAATTCAATATGAATGAAACGGTAAACCCGAAACCCACGGCAGTAACCCTTTACAACAATAACCCCAAGTCAGTACTATTTGCACTAATTATTCAAGCTTTAGGATCACATTGGTTGCAGCGAGAAGCCCTTTTATTCAGCAAAGAAAAAAGGGGTCTTCCCTAAGTTTCGCATACATTCAAAGCACCATACGATAGCAGCTTGGCCTCCTCATTACTGGTATCCTGCACTGGTTCGGCGTCTTTTCTTGGCCCGCAGCTCCTCGAAGAACTTGTGTACGGCTTCGACTGTGACTGTCTGGTAGAGACAGAGAAAAAATGGTTTAGGTTTGAGATCTTGACTGCAAAATTCCACACTTTAGTCAGGTAAAATCAAACCAACACTGCCCTTGGGTAGATGAGTAAACACTAATGGTGACTGATTAATTAGTATTTTCCCTCATGTCTTGTAATGTTTAGTTCGACACATCAAGACTTTATTTTCGCTCCATTTCTCACCTTTCCTTCAGCAGCACACTGCTCTAGAAATGCACTGATCGAAGTTGTCAGCTCGTTGAAACCTGAGGGAAGAAGACATGATTAATTAGTCTCAATCAATCGCCTCTCCCATAAATCTCACTCTACGTGATTACATGCTTGGAGGAAAATTGACCCCACATCTTCTTCTTCCGCCCTCCCCTGTGCTCACCGTAAATGACCTCCAGCTGCCGTACGCGGTCCATCGAGTTCGTCAGCGCCATCAGCGGGTGCTGCCCAAACGGCTCCTCCATGCCTTTGTTCTCGTAGGCCAGGACGGTGTCAGACTGATCCATGAGGAACTGCACCTCTGCAGCCACATAGGCTTTCTGTGACACACGTTCATTCGAAAAGGAAGCCCTCATTACACGGTTATATGCACCAGGATCACATGTTAAGCCAACACCTGCAAAGAAGCTTCCCAGTGTTAGTGGACTACCTTGCAGCTTGTGCAGGTGCAGAGCTCGGAGCGCCAGGTGTAAGGCCAGAACACAGCTCCCTGTCTCAGCCTCTCCGGCCCCTGGACCTGCAGCTCCTTCAGCCTGCACGTCACTGTTTTGGTCGTGGCCTTCGCGGGGCTGCCTGTCATCTCATCATACGTCCGTTTGCAAGGGGGACTCCTGTTTTCCGCTTCCTAAGACACAAATAACCAAACATGATGGCGTGAGTTATGCTGTCCAACTGGCAAGAAGAGTAGGTGATAACAAATGGGCTTCTGTAAAACATCTCAGCACCGCAGACTCATCCGGGGAAGTCTCAGGGCGACTGACACGACGAGATGATTGGGCGATGAAAATCACCAGTTTACAGTAAGCTGTCCTGTGAAGCCTGGCCAAAGCCGTCTACAGAGCAGGGGAAGCAGAGCCTCATGGGTCATTTCTCCCCTAATTACCCCGAGGAGGGGAAAGCATGTTAACAGGAGCTGGAGCCTGCTCTATAATCTGCTCTTTACCCTCCAGCCCCATCTTGTGGCAACAAGTAACACCAGTTGCCATGAAGGAAATGTGCACCCTGCCCAGTAAAGACAAACACGGACTATGAGGGGCCTTTTCCTCTCAAATCCCTCTATTACAGAGGGTGGAGGGTTTGTCAGAAGGGTTAGGGTTGATATCTGTCAACATGGATACAGAAGAAATTCTCAATCAATACTTATATTGTCATGATTTTAACAGTTTTTCAGTGAAAATAAAAACTGTAATGGAAAAATGATCATTCCCACTATAGTAAATCATATCGCAATTATATATCTGTTAAAATAATAGCAATATGTTTTTGTTTTGTTTTTTAAAATTGTATTGTGCAGAAATATTTACTTACAAATGAGAACTAATGCTTTGCTCTTCATCAGTACCTGCTGTTGGTGCTGGTGTCAAGTATGAATACATTTGAACCAGCACCCAATGTGCACAGTACGCTATTCTAAGGCTATGAAACAGGCTACAATATGTACAGGAAAACAGTGACGGTCCTCTGCTTCCTCCAATTTCTGACACATATGTTTTAGTGCAGAGCTAGCAGAGTATGATGCTGCTGCTGCTGCTTCATATCATAGAGGGGTTATTGTAATTACAGGCTTTCAACTTCTAATTTACCATCATGTCCGCATTCAAGTTGCAACCGCAACTGGGAAACTTGGATTTTTCTGAAAGCTCTGATGTATTCGGCTTCGCAATGTGCAATTTCCAGAAAGGAAAACAAACATGGACGCCTCATGACAGCAAATGACAATCGCCAAGTGCAACTGAGCCCATTTTTATGAATATTGTATTACATTCTCAATGGGCAGTAATCATTTCCATTTCAGATTTGGATTCAGTAGGTTTTCGTGTTGACTTTACAACCCTGCTATCGGTTTTCACTCTAGATACAGCAAACAAAGTCTCATAAAATCCTTTCCTACCTCCTGCTTTGTGTGCTCGGTGCTGGTGGTCGGTTCCTCCTCCCTGCTCTGACTGGGATCAGAGTCTCCTTCCTTTTCTGCTCCTTCCTCCACATCGACTTCTACATCTTCGTCCTCAGGATGACTGACGCTGATCACAGGTGGTGCTAAAGGGCAAAGTCAAATTAAAAAGAAAGCGATTCTCTGGATTTGACTGTTAAATGTAGGCAAACTTAAGACATTTTTGTTTTGTAAAATGAGCTACCTGCGAAGTGCGCAGCGTACGTCCACAAGAAAGGAGCCTTGTTCATGCAGCCCTCACAGACCATCTCCTGCAGCTCCTCGGGATCCACTACAGTGCAGCCCAGGTGCTGTCAAAGGCAAACAAAAAGGAATACACAATGAGATCAAATGTAAACTAGAATAGAAACAAGCGCTCAGACATCCTTTCATTTCAATAACATGACTTAACTTACCCTGTTGTGGAACCAGTCCTCACAGACGACACACTGGATCATCTCATCATTGGTCTATCAGGTGATAAAATGGGCGTTTTGTGTAACATGAACAGGAGATTTCATTCAAATAACGTGAGATGAGGTAAAAGGTCTACCTGGTCGTCTGTGTCTGGATATGGCCGGTCACACGTGCAGTAGCAGCCGTTGAAGTTGTGGTCGTAGTGATTTCTGGCATTTTGCTCATCTTTGGCCTGCGGGCACAAGAGATACAGGTCAGAACATAAATAGCAGAAACACAGCTATGGATAGAAATGGTATTAATACCGGAGGACTCACAGGAGCTAGTTGGCAAGTGAATTCCCCAAACTTGCCATTTCCACAATCGCAGCGAAAATTCCTGCAGCATTAAAAAACGGGATGAGGGACGAGTAAAGAGAAGATGACAAAGAAAAAACTGTCTTTACTGTCAACACACACAAAAAAAACACAAATTAAGGTAAAACACAGGTTACCTTTTGGTGTACAGCTCAAAGATGTCGTGTCCATCATGGCACTTATTGGCACAGGCCAGACAAACCCCTGCAGGCTCTGCAGCACTGGGAGTGCAGGTGTTGCAAGCAAACACAGCCTGTCTCTTCACATAACCCTGTGACCATAAAACACAGGAAGTATAAATACACTGCAGAAAATAGATTATTAATGAAATATCCTTTGATGTAATAAAAACCCACAGAAGTTATTTTTGTCTGATCAACAAAGGGACCTGCAAACAAAAGGATTTGAATTTGATCAGTCTTGAATGGCCCAAAGGAATTACAAGCCCTTAGGAAAAAAAATCAGAACACAAACAGTCGCAATGCACACACACATCTAAACAAAAAAAAAAAAAACTGCACAACTGGTTTTCACATGAGGCGACAGCAGGAACTGAACAGAAGGATATAAGGCGATGGGTGCAGTCAGGGCTGCGGTGCAGGAAGCTCTTTCTCTTACCCGGGAATAAGAGCAGTTTTCTGGGTCGCTTCCAGCCAGCACGCACAGAGCCTTCTCGAGCTCCTCGTCGTTGATATCGTCAACGTCTGCGTCCGTGTCTCTATTTGCTGCCATTTGCGGCGATAACAGAGAGTGAAGGAGGACACAAAGACACAGACACACACACACACACCGGTGAGGGCAGCGGCAGGACAACAGTGTTGACAAATGATTGTTCCGGGCGGGAGTTTGGGCCCAGACCACGTGGAGGAAGTGACGCAAGACACCGTCTCTCCAATTTAACAATATTATAACGGTCAATTGTTTTATTTATTTATTTTTTGTTTATCGTAGTAGTGTGGGTGACTTGTTAATTATTTTGGGTATCAACATTAAATAACGTCCCTTTGTTCAAACGTTTACAGGTTGTTACTAATGGCTGATCAATCAGTTAATCATTGATTGGTAGACCCTGACGTGATCACGTGACCACTTCAAGAAAAGAGCTGCGCAAAAACCCATTAATTAAAGATTTATCAAGCACTTGTTAAGGAATTCACAACATTTATTAAATCTTTAGCACAAAACAGAAAAGGATGAACACCAGTCAAAGGGATTTTTTTAAACCTAAACATCCGAGATGAGTTATTATAAAGGCGTTTAACTGATTTAGAGTGGATAATTTATGAACAATTAACAAAGCTATTTATCACAGTTTATAAACACTTTATGAAGTGAAGTGGTATCTAAGGAACCAAAGGCGATAACGCTCCTTCTGCACAAGACCTGTGCAGGATCACAGATCTTTGACAACAACCGAATTTTTTTTTTTATAATTTTAGTTCAAGCAGGAAGCATGTCATTTAAAGCTGTTTCTCTCAACCCACATGGACTGAATGTGAAATAACGAACTGGATT
The DNA here is from genome assembly GCF_900880675.1 of Sparus aurata. Taxonomy (NCBI): domain Eukaryota; kingdom Metazoa; phylum Chordata; class Actinopteri; order Spariformes; family Sparidae; genus Sparus; species Sparus aurata. The sequence continues at coordinate 14,114,031 of NC_044202.1, forward strand.
TGGTGTGTGTGTGTGTGTGTGTGTGTTAATCATGTCAACAGATTCAGGCTATGGTGGCCAGTTTTATTAATAGTGGTTTGCAGTGTACAGGTGACATATTCTCACATGCATTTGTTTTTGTGGGTGAATTACAGGGAATATTAACAATAAGACAGACTCGATTAAAGTTGTTCGAGAAGGCTCTGTGTGTGTGTGCTATATATATATTTATTCATTGATCTATCTATTTGAGCCTACAGCTCCGAAAGGGGCATGATGACTTCCCTCAGTCATGAAACCAGGACCAATCGAATACTATATTATTAAATTATAATTACGTATGTATTATAATGTGGTTACTTGGATAACCTAATGTTTTGGCTGTATGTTGCGATGGTTCTCCAATGGATGGCGCCACTGTGACGTGTGTCTCTGTCGGGGTCGCCCGCCGAAAATATGCGCTCGTTGCTGCCCTGAAGACAGTAGACGACGGCACGAGGGTGCTCTCATTATGCAAGCTGCAACGAGCCTATAAATAGATGATCAGTTCATGATGCAAACTGCTGTTGGTTTGTATACAAACCAGTTCGCCGATACACGTATTGTCTCTAACTTTCCTGAATCTTTTCGAATGAGGTGTGAACTGACAGACAAGCGAGGCGGTGCAAGAGAGAACAGGCTGAACTTCCCTGACCGCATCCCGGCTGCCTTTACAGGCTGTCGGAAATATTGTCGAGTTGTCATGACCAGCCCAAAGCTAAATATTCTAGGTCATAAAAGGGTCAGAGTAATCCTACATTTGAGCCTATTTTGTTTTTATGCTGTTTAAAAGCACTATCATTCGCCCATATAGTGAAATATATACATGTAAATGTTTAGTTTTTATTTACTATATACATTTTGAAACTACTAGTCAATTAATTGATAAGCCAACAAACTATATAAAAAATAAATATAAATTGCTGAACATTTTGATAAACGATTAATTGTTTAGCAAATATTGCTAATGTTTGATCACTCCAGTCTCACCGATGTAAGTATTTTTGCATGTCTGTTTGTATCATTAATATCATTGCTGTATATCATTGTTATAAACTTGGGTTAGGGACCATTGACCAAACACCAAGACATACCTGGGAAGCTGCAATGGTCATCGGTGACAGTCACTAGACAACCTCATTAATCAAGCCCCTCGACAAAACAATCTGCAAGTTAATCGATAATGAAAGCACGAACAGCACGTGAAATCAGGAAAGACGGTGATTCGACAGTCGAAGGGGGATGGGAGTGCTACTTTCCGAGGGGCTCGTGAAGGCAGCATCAGTCTCCTGGATCCTGGGTGTGTGCAGTCAGTTCAGCCCAGAGACTGAGGGAGAAAACACCAGGAACATCTCAACGTGACTCCAGCTGTGCCTGTCACCTGTCACCTTGTCCGAAAACTTGTTCTCCATCTCCACTGGACGGACCGAGAATGGGAAACTACCCGAGCTAGTTTCTGAAGAGGACACACATTCAGTGCTAAAATTGCCAGGTTAGTAAATGCTAGCTCACCACAGCCTCCCCTCGTTGGCGCACTTAAGTCAGTTGCTTCATCTTTAAGCTAACTACCCAGTTGTCCTGAGTTCAACCATTTGATATTTGTAAGTCCTGTGAATCTGTTCAGTCATTCATCGTAGGTCAGCCCTGATAGCATGCTAGCTAACGCTTCCTAATTGCATGCCATCGGTTAGCTGTGCAGGTTGTCACTACACAGCTAGCCAGCTAATGTTAGCAATAGAGGTTAGCTAGAGGGGGTCAGTGCGTGAGTTTCGCTGTGATATTACGTTTGGAAACTGTTTCATTTGAACCATGAGGACGTTCAGCTCAGCGAGGAAGACTAGTTGAAAGCGCGACTCCTGGCTGTGTGATCACAAACTGAGTCGTGAACTTGAGTATTCCCCTCCATTGTGGGCTGTTGTGTTTGTGACTTATGCTATACGGTGGTTTCCTGTTTTCTCCGGTCCAGGTTGAGCCTTCCAGTCACAGCGTTTGCCTCCGGAGAAGGACCAGGAACACAGTAAAAAAAAAAAAAAAAATGCAGACCTTCCTGAAAGGCCGGAGAGTCGGCTACTGGCTCAGCGAGAAGAAGATGAAGAAGCTGAATTTTCAGGCCTTTGCTGATTTGTGCAGGTATGTGTCAGGTTGTTTCAGAGCAACTAACAGAAAACAGTTTGGCAAGCAGTACATTCACATAATTAAACATTGATGTCGCAGTGAATTAGGAGGTGTGCCGACACTGCATCGCCTCTTAATGACTCTGACGAAAGGGACTGATTAACATCTCGTCTCCTCTTCCAGTGAAAAGCCCCATTGCACACTTGATTTGAAGTTTCTCTTTCGCACTCAGACACAGCATCAGTGATCTCTGCTCGTGTCTGTCAAGGGTTGAGGTTTTACGATAAGCACAGTTGATAAGGCGTGTGGCTGCTCTGCTTCTCTATATGCTATTGCTACTGCTATTAATGCCACTCTACTATTTTTTAAATGGTATGTATGCATGCCCCAAAGGAGGGTTTAACTAGCAAAAGTCAGTTTAGGGATTTCGTTGTTTTGTTTGACATGTCTTGAATCAGTTGTGCTTGTGGAGACATGTTTTGAGGAGGTGCTGTGTGCAGGCGGGACTGTTTGAATTAGGTGCATGTATAACAGGAAAAGCAGCTTAACAGCTGGGTATAGAGGCGCCGTCATTATGTTAATTCAAAAGAATGAAGGCACGCTTGTTTAGATTGAAAATGATTAATCTCTGCTTTGTTGTTGACACACAGATTGAATTTAAACAGTGTGATATAGCATAGACCAGTCTTGGCTTGTTGACTCTAGTTTTGAGATGTTGCATTTCTGATATGTCTGTTCAAATGCATAGTCATAACATGAATTTGTTCAAGGGTGTATTCCTACTGTGGCAAGAGTTGTTTCTGATTCTCCAGCCTTGAGAGGGGCAGCTATGTGCATGTATGTTATCTTGTTGTGGCTAATCTATCTTCAGCCAAGTCAAATGTTATATAAGGTGTTATAAAGTAGGGCATGGATTTTTTCAAAGCAGACATGTGAACTCTCTCCCACTGATTTACAATAGCTGCTATATAGTAAACAGGATTGGGGAACTCCAAGTTATGGCCTTCTCAAGTCTCGTTGCAACATTGCTTAGCTGCCTCTGCTGTATGAGGGCCGTTGTGATCCTTAAAACACAGTAAGAGAGGATGGAGAAAATATTTGAATGCACACTGACAACATACCTGACCTACAGGGGCAGATGTGTTGTCAGTGTGCAGGCATTTGATTTGGAGCTATTTTCACCTTTTTAAAGAGGGTTGTTACCTCATAAAGCAAACTGGTTGAGCCAGCACAGATTACCACTGTAATCCACAAAACATTTTTAATCTCTTCATAAACCTCCTGGTAACCACCCCTCCCTCCCTGCATTCTGCCTACCCACTTCTCCCCTCAGAGCTGAAGTAAGGGCTGTTTAATATGAAGTATTAAGAAGTGGTGTTATTGATAGAAGATCAAGAAGATCAAATCACATTGATGGCCTTTATACAACAACAAAGACAGCACATTTAAATGAAAAAGTGCAACAAAGTTGAACGTGGGTGTATTATGTAAATCATTTGCATTTCACCAGTCAAGTCACTGAAACTTTTTCTGGTTCTCCTTTTCCTGACATATTTCCCTTTATCATATACCATGTTATAAAGCAAGAGTCATCTTAGAGAGGAAGGAACAGATTGAACCGAGGTAACCTGTGACAAAATGGCATTTTGGCTTTCTAGGAGGAACAACTTTCCAAGGGTGTGTCAGGTATTTGTACACTTTCACCAGAATTGCCTTACCTGCAGTCAATTTCATTTAGCAAGGAAATGTTCCAACTAACTGGAGGGGAGGTGCCTACAACATGAGTTCCCTCCCCCCAGATAGCTTAACAACCATTCACACCTAGCACGCCTCACCTAGCCCTAACAATCCACATGAAGGCCGGTTAAGTCAAATACCCACAAGTGGCCCTAACGACTCAGAAACTCAGAGCTCACACCTGTCGTTAACAACACTGTAAGGTCACACCCAGAGTTTATAAGCCTGCAACTGCCCTCCAGTTTGTTAGATCTGAAGAAGCCTCTTGGAAGAGAGGTGAAACGTCTTGAAGATACTGTAACAAGTGTAGTTGTACTTACAGCACTTAGAATTACTAAGGAAATGTTTGCAAAATGACTGCTGAATTTCATTGAATGCACCTGTACAGATAGATGTGTGCTGTTTTTCTACCTTTCGGGCTGCATCATCAAAGAAACTGAGTATTAACCTTAAAAGAATCCTACTCTAATCGTGACTGACCAGGTTTGCCTCCACTTATCATGTGACATGCAGCTGACATTGTGAGTGCCTCAGTGTGGAGTCAGCCCTGTCTCGTGCAGCTGGGTTTCCTGCTGGTCAGAGTCACTCAGGTTTATGTTGGCGTCCCATAAGCTTGCACAGCAATTTTCTGACTCGCATATGCCTGATTAAGAAAAATGCGATGCCCTTGAAAACAGCCAGCCTGAGCGTCACTGGTTGATATGAATATTGTCTCTTCACCCTGTCAAGGCAAGGTTGTACACTCTAGGACAACACGGCTGATGTGATTACATTGAGCTGCACCCACTGTGTGCTTCCATGTAGACTTTCACCCAAATGATACAATTTACTGCAGAGATGGGAAGAGTGATTATTGAAGAGTAACTTATTGGGAGTATACCTTTCAAATTTATTAACATGTAAAGAAGGTATTGTTAATTTTAAGCCAAACAAGTAAAACTTTTTCCCTTGTTGGCCTACTTCATCTGTCTCTGCTCAGCGTTATCCATAAGAATGTGTTTTGATTCAAGGTAAGAATCATAGTTTTTCGTATTGATCTTCAGCCACTGCTAAAACAAATGTACACCCTCCTGCTTTCATTTTGCGCAACCTACAAGTTAACACACTCTCAAATACACCCACATGTAAACTTTACAATCACATACTGTCATGCAGTGTAGGAGTCACATATGGTGTCCCATAAATACCAATCTTAAGGGTTAGAGTTTATGGACATAAGATACTGTGCGTCTTAAAAAGTCTTGTTTTCCATTACACCTCCATGTTCTTGTGTGTCAAGCCTTTTAAAAAAGTTCTGACCCTGGCCTGCTTCTCTGACAGGGTTTCTCCATCTCGTTCATTCTGCTGGCTGTGTAACAATATAGGAGAGCAACAGACAATCTCCATATCTGAGATGGGATGAAACTAAAGGCTCCATTCACACCACATGAAACACGCCAGCTGCAGTATTAAATATCCACATTGTTGTGAAGGAGTGAATGGCTGGGCGGCTGTTACCATGGGGCTGTAACCTCAAAAACAACTGGGTGGGATGGGCTAAGTCGGTAGTAGTGCTAAACTGGTTTTGTCATCATTGTAAATTCTCTAGAAACGACTAGATGTGTTGTTTTGGTCAAGTAGGATTTGCTTTCAATTTTCTGCAGAATCTTTTTGGCTTATTTGTGGCATTGAGTGAGGCAGGACCCTGGACAAGCCGGATCTTCCAGAAATGTGCAACTCCTGTTTGAGCTCCTGTTTCTCTCCCACTGTTGGAGTTTGGACTTATATAAATCCAACAGGTTTAAAAATGTGAGGCTAATCCTCTACACCTTTTACAGATTTCCTGAAAACTTTCGTTTAAAAAGAGAAGCAGTCTCCTCATATTCAAATTTATGCATGATATGTTGCGGAAATACCGCTGTGTCTACTGTCACAGATAAGGAGAAGAGATCTGTTGAGGTTCCTCGTGTGTATGATTTAGTGATGTGCTATGTTATGATCGTCACCTCTAACAACAGCTCCACTCCTGTAGCGGTCCGCTGGTTGCTAAGCAACCTTTTTTTTTTTTTTTATCTGAAGACTAGTATTTCTGTGCTGTTTCTGAAAAGTAGAATATTCTCCAGCTCTGGGATTCTTGTATTTTTGGTCACAATGGCCCCACTTTGCTGTCCGATCAACACATTTGCTGAATAATTCATGTTCGTTGTTCATTTATGTTTCACATCAAGGCACAAATAGGCTTATGTATCAACAGCTTGTGTCTGTTACTCTCCATTTAGTAAAAAAAATTGAAGACATCTTTCTGTTTCTGTTTAATTCTTACAGAAAAAACTATTTCCATGTGCGTATACATTGAGAGTAATGGGGGCCGACACATTTTAAAGGCAAGAACTCCAGTGAGGGCAACTGATGCAAAAACATGTTTTACATAGCCTGCACTGAACAACATTTTCATGAGTGGAAATAAAAGATGTTTTCTTTGCACACAAAAGGCTTATTTCCCTCTGATTTTTTTCACATATTTAAATCCATGTTTGAGCGTACTTCTCTTTGCCAAGATAATCCCTCCACCTGACAGGTGTGACATATCAACATGCTGATTAAACAGCAATTTTTGCTACACAGGTGTGCTTTGGATTGGTGATGATAAAGGCCACTGAGTGTGCATTTGGTATGCTGACAACACAAATGTTCCCTGTGAATTGAATGTTTATTTTACTACCATCAGCCATCTCAAATGTCGTTTCCAAAAATTAGGCAGTACATGCAACTGGCCAGACAACATGTAAAGACGTCAGCCCAAGACCTCCACATCTGGCTTCTTCACCAGCAAGATTATCTGTGACTGGCCACCCAGACAGCTCGTGCAACAGCTTGCAAAACTAAAACATTTTGACAGAAACTGTCCCAAAGGGTTTCAGTGGAGCTCATCAACACACTTGTCATCCTCACCAGGGTCTTGACCTAACTGCAGTTCTTTGGCGTAGCCATCGTGAGTGGGCAATTGCTCACCTTTGATGGTGTCTGGCACTTTGGAAACGCGTTCTTTTCAGAGATTAATATGGATTTACACTGTACTAGGTAGTGCATTGTGTTGCGTGGGCAAGCAGTTATAGCATGGTTAGGCATTAGCTCTGGACAATGGGCTAAGATGCACTTTATTGATTGCATTTTGAATGCACAAACATACCTCACAAACATACCATACAAGAGACCCTTTGGCCCATTGTCATGGCATTCATCTACAGCCATCACTTCATGTTGCAGCATGATGTTGCACATGTTGCAAGAATCTTTACACAGTTCCTGGAAGCTTAAAAAAACCTTCCAGTTCTTGCATATACTGGCCTTCATATTCACCAGCCAAGTCTTACCACCAAGTTGAACCATGTTTGCGATGCCCTGGATGGGCGTTTATGACTGCAAGTTCCAATTCCTGCTAACATCCAGTCAGTTTGATACATAATACATAAAACATAAAACATGACCATAATCAACAACCTGATCTACTCTGTGCAAAGGAGAAGTGTCAAACTGCATGAGGCAAATGGTAATAACAGACACTAGTCAGACCTAGTCATGCAAAGTCTGTATTTCAGTGCCTCATAAATTTATTTTCTCAAGATGAAACTTTTAGAGTGGCCTTATTGTGACCAGCCCAAGGCACACCTGTATGATATAGATTAGTCTTTGTCCTCGAGCCTAAGTACGACATTTTTGAAGACTAGGAAAGCACAGACATCCTCATCTATGGTACCTGACATACATTTACATGACATCTTAAATCTTATAGCCTTGAGTTACTTTCGATACATGGCAGCCTATTTTTAATTGACCTGTTTCAGTTTGTATTTGATAGAATTGATGACTCTTGGTTTTGTCTTCTTTTTCAGGAAAAGAGGAATAGAAGTTGTTCAGGTAAGCAGACAACATTTTTCTTAAAGTTTTAAAACTGAGCATTGTAATTCATTGTTTTACCTAGAAGTCACACATTTATGCCTTTTAGATAGAGTTGAAACCAAGCTGTAAACCACTGTGAGTGTGTTCCTCCTACATACCTGATGTAGTTGCTTCACATTCTTGCGATTTTCATTCTGTTAGCATTTTGAGTTGCAGTCCACCAGACCAGGCCATGTTCATTGTCAGGCTGTGATGTAACTCATTCCTGCACGACATTTCAACACCTGGCCTCAACTCTGTAAACTCTGTTGTACATCAGAGGAATTTAGTTGGGGCAGTGGTTAAAAAAAAAAAAAGAAGAAAAAAAAAATCAAAAGCCTGGTAGTTGTAAAGGTCTCAGTATTTGATACCAGTCACCTACAGCAAAAACAGTATTAGTTTTCTCTCTATCATATATATATATATATATATATATATATATATATATATATATATATATATATATATATATATATATATATATATATATATATATATATATATATATATATATATATATATATATATATATATATATATATATATATATATATATATATATATATATATATATATATATATATATATATATATATATATATAATATCAGTCAGTTCAAAGTATTCTATGTAAGGTGGACGTGACAAAATAAATCATGGTCTTTTTGGAGTGATCACTAAGCTCAAGTAAAGAATGTAAGTGTATGTTCAGTTAAATGAAAGCCCCAGGGAAGTAAATGCTGCTGGCGTTAATGGATATTGCACAGCACACTACCTTTGTGTAAGTAAACACAGCACGTACAGCAGCACAGTAACAATTGTCACTAAGTCCTCAGAGCTCTGTGCTCAAAGGTGCTTGTCAGTTAAAGTGCTTCTGCGATTGAAGAGGAAATCATCCTGCCTTTTCTGCCTGTTTCTTAATGCTGTCTCTTGTCTTCTTGGGGGGTTCTCTTTTTTTTTCCTCTGCTTTGAGGCTATTTTTTTCCTCTCAATGTGCTGACGATATCAGAACACCCAGAAAGAGCCTTGTCCTGGGAATAGTCCCAAAGTAAGCAGGGGCTTTATTTCCCACTGTGCATTCAGCCCCTCCTGGGAGACCACAGATCCTCACAGACCCTCAGCTTGGAGTACCCAGCGACGTGAACGTCCCTGTGGCCTTCCCCATTTTCCCCCCCATTTCTTTTTCCAGAATTACCTGTTGTCAACTGAGTTTTTTTTCATGCTACAAATCAGCATAAACTCTTATTTTTAGCTGTTCCGTCACTACTGATTAAGAGTTTACTTGGACACCCAGAGGGGTTTTTTTGGTTCTGTTTTTTTAATTCACACCGGTGACTCGACGGCCTGAGATGCACCAATGCCAGCTAGTGCCTGTGCTGTCATGGTTGCATCACAAGTGAAGATAATGGTAGCCATTGTAATGCTCTGGTCTTGTTATACAAGTCTGTGTAAGAAGCTGTCTTCTCCTATTGCACTGGTGGATTCTGAACACTGCAACCCTTAGACTTTAGCTTGGCTATTTTGCAGGCAGTTATACAGTTTCTGATACCAGATCATATATTTGAAGCCTTGTTATTTTATACATTTTCTCTTGTATGCCTCATGCTTAAGGTCTTGTAATTAGTGGACCTTATTCTAAGGCCAATCTTACTGAAGCCCCAGACAAATTTCCACATTGAAATAATTATTGACTGAATCTGAACAAAGACTAGTAATATTTTGTTAAAGACAGAGAAATCAAGAGTGATGGGTAGTTAAGGGTGAAGGAAGTGGTAGTACATTACACAGGTAACACAAAATTAAAATGGTACTTCTCTACACTCTCTAAAGTGTTTAGCTTGAGTGTTGTTTATGATTTATTCATTTGGGTTTTTTAAGCTTTAAGGCTGTGTGGGAGTGTGGCTGTTATGTAGATATCAAGTCCATTTAACCTTCTCTAGAAGGGTCAAGTAGAACGTAGCTGCAGATTTATCTGTTGCAGCCAATCTAATCACCTAACCTTGTCTCTTTAGTCTTACAGACTAGCTGATCCTCAGGATAACAACTGAACCTTGGATATCCAAGGATAGATTAATCCTAGGCCTTCTCTTGCTAAATAAACCAATCTTCCTGATGTTTATACCGTGATTACAAGCTAATTCAGTTTTTTGTTTTGTGTTGAAACCACAGATTTGTTGGAAGAATAGCAGTGTACTAGAGCTGAAACACTGGTTCATCTCCACAAAATTAATCAGCAGCTCTTTTGTTTGTCAATTAAGCCTGTAATCAAAATGCAAAACATTTCCTGTTTTTAGCTTTTCAAATGCTTTCCTTTCTCTTATTTGATACAAAGCTCAATTTCTGTGGGTTTTCGTTTGTTAGTGAAAGCAGTCTGAAAATGTCTCTGAGTTTTTGGGGATATTGAACTGGAATTTTTCACTTTTTTCTGGCCGTTTTTAAACCAAATGATGATAATTGATTTCAGAAAACAATCAGCAAATGAACTGAGAGTGAAAACAGTTGTCAGTTGCAGCTTTACTATTTACTAGTCTAAATGACATCAAGATTTCACACTGCCACCCAGCAATTTATGGTATTTGCCACATGAGCTTGGATCCTCCAGAGAGTTAGCAGTGGTTATGATGTCACCCTGTGTGAACAGATCTTTGCTAAATCAGGCAGCCCCTGGGAATTCATTTTATATTTCCACTTCTAGTGTGGGAAAACCATCATGTACATGTATACCCATCTGGACTGACAGAACTGGAAAAGAACATACGGTTCGTTTTGTTTGCTCGTTTAGCCTCTAGCATCTTTCCACTACAGTTTTTTTAAATTTTTTAAGTCAACACATCATCACACTCACCTCAGCCGCCCCCCCATCTTCCCTCTCAAACCTCCAAGTGATCTAGCACCAGCTCATCAATACCTGATAGCCCTTTGCTCATGAGAGCTATCCTCTCTTTGCTCTGTACATTAGCCTGTCTGTATCACAGAGTTGATGAGATTAACTCACCAGGCTCAGCCTTGAGGAAGCCAATATTCGCTCTCAGAGAGAGAACCCATCACAGCAAATGGCCATCGTTTGAGTGGGCTGTCCAGGCAAAGTTATTGAGTTACTGTTTTTATTATATGGTAAGTGCTTAGAATTTAAAGTTAATTTCCGGCATGCGACTGTGTCTCACCTACATATTGAATTTGTGGAAGATGACAAACAAAAAGATTGTAATACACTGGTCCGCCATCTGATGACAATCAAAAGAAAGCTGATTGTTATTTGGCCATTTTTTTCAATTGGTATATAGTGAAATTGGATGAAATGAAGCTGAAAATTAAGACTCTGCACTAAGCTTTAACAAAGATGCATTTAGTTGTTTTTTCACTGCCTTTTATCCTTCTTATTGAAAAGGGGTTGTTTTTTTTTATGTCTGCCAGCTGATTCACTTTAGTCACACACATTTATCAATGGTTAACCTAATATCATACTTAACAAAGTATGTATTATGTATCTATAAAAGCTTAAAGGCACTTTCCTCATAGTCTTCTACTGCACGACCTAGTCAGCAGTGATGACTCCAGGGATGCTAAGGAGACAGCCATTAGGCTAATGAGCTCCCAGTTTGACCCTCCATATGGTTTTTGACTGTAGATTCAGAACCATCATGCTGATCCCATCTCATGTTTAGTCTTGTACTTCATGCGAGGTGTGGCCGACAGCCATATGTCTCTCTTACACTAGGGTGTCAACTGATGCACAGCATACAAAATAAATCATTCATCGCGTCTGTCTGCACTCGGCACGCAGTCTCTCTCTGGGCTAGCCTCACAACAAAGCGAAAGCCAGGTGAGATTAGAGCCAGCTGAGAGCAACTAAAAAGAGACATGTAAAGGATGAAGCAGCTCCGAGGCTGAACCTCATCGGGCACATAGACAAATAACTGCCTCAAAAAATTGTTCATACAGTTTATGTTCACCATGCTTGCACACTACTATATTGGAAACTGGGGCCAACATATGAGCTCTGTCCCTGCTATTCGCTTTAAATCACCAATCTTGCATTTCCCTAGGGTGTAGCTTTGGCCCAATGTTGAGCAACATCAAAGCTGAAAAATGTTGCCCCTGACCCAACCTCTCCCTCAAGGATCCAGCCTGTTTTCTGTGCTGTCCATCACCACTGTAGCCCACTGCTAGCACTCAGTCCCAGAGGGACTCGCAAAGACGTCAGCTGACATTTCTGCTTTTAGCATTTAGCACGACATCAGGACTGTACTGCTGGGTTTTTGGATGAGCTCTAAAGCGGGGTCATTCTGTCTACGCACAGGGAGAGGAGAGCCTCATCCTCTGCGATGTGTCTTTGCCAGTGGATGTTGACCCCCCACGATATAGAGTCCTGTTTTTGTGGAGGGGCCAGGCTGTGGATGGGCCCTCTGTGTTGTGTAAGCAAGAGATTATAAGCCATGCCTCAGTGGACTACAGACAAATTCCCCTCCACCCAGCCCTGCCACACTGACTCTGCTAGCTAGACAGAAAACGAGAGCGACGGTTCCAGTTTATACCAGCACGCTGTACCTCACGCCACTAATGAGTCCTGTCACCACTGCTGCTCATAGCTACTACTGTTATAGACTTATAAGTAGGTGACAACACAGTTCATGAGTGATGACTTGCCAACGCTGTGAAATTAAGGTAATGGCATCATGTTTATGCATTTTATGCATCTGCTAAAAGGTCACACCTCTAAGTCTACCACAAATTTTCTGATAAACCAGCTGGACTCCTGAGACAATGAGTCACCAAGTCCACTGTAGTTTGTTGTTAAACCAAGGGCTCAACTTTCCAGTTTACATAGTCACACAGGTGATTCTGATGAATCATTGTCAATGTTTCACTTAAGCATCACATAACCCCTCCAGAAACTGGTTGTCGAGTAGGTGAATATCTAATTCCAGCAGGGAATCATAAGATAAGATAAGTCTATTATGATGCCCAGTGGGGACAGTGTTGTGTTTAAATACTTTATCAGTCCACAGTCTTCTACAGTAATGCTTGCTGCTAATTCAGTAACATTTTGGCAGAAAGCTTTTGTACTTGTCGGATGTTGGAGTTTTATGTGAGTGAATGATGACATATACCAGTTTTTGCATACTGTTAATACCATGGTATCTATTACTTTAACATCTCTTTTGTGTCAGGACATTTTCAGAAAAGTTGTATTTTTATTTTTCCAATAATGTGGTGAAATACATTGAGATTGTTGGATTAACATAAAACAGACAGTGGTTAGTTTTTGCATTAACAGGTCCAGAAAATGTATGACGTCCCCATAGATATCGGTATTTCAATTGTACAAAATGACATATACTGTCTGTGATAGTCCATATCACCCACACCTAACCTCAGCTTTCCCTTAGCCACAGTAGTACAGATATAGTAGAAACCCACCAAACTTGCTGGATGCTTTCAGCCTCATTGCCCTGTGTTCATTTTTGTAGCTCTTGCTGGTATGTTACTTTTGAGCTGGCGGGCGTGTTTCTACAAGCTGGAGGAATGGAGCATGCAGGAGAATGAGATCCAACAGCGATCAGATGGGCATAGAAAGACATGCCGTGCTGATGTAGCATAATGAGCTCTACAGAGAACACAGCTTGACTTGAACACTGCAGGGTGTGTTCGCATTTCTTTGCGTGTTCTTTGTCATAGTGTGCACGTACTGTAAGATGTGTAGTGTAGTCTATGCCTGTGCCTAACATGGAAAAGTCCATATGTTCAATGTAGGACTCTGATGAGAACAAAGAACATGGCTCTGTCAACATGGGGACATTTTGTTCTTCCTGATGGCTGCAATGTAAAGCACATGGTGTATAAATCATCTCATATTTAACAGATTTACCACCCTGCGCAATTGACTTTTCAGGGCAGGACCAAGGCTACCCCAATTAGTTATCTATTCATCACACCTCTCACAATTATTAACCAGGAAATGTTGGCTTTGGCTGTGGCCAACCCTGATCCAACTGAAACTTGGGAGAGTTTTACAGCTCTTGCATTGATTCAAACCAGTGTGGCTAAGGTGTGTTCACTCTCAGCTTGCTCACTGTCTGGACAGTGGACAAAGGACAATGAGGTCCTGCCCAGCTTTTGCTTATTTGCACGGGTGTGTGCTGAATTGGCTTTTGTCTGTAATGATCAGTTGAACCCTATTTGCTGATTCGCTAATGAATTAGTGTAGGACAGCATTAGACAACAGCAGATCTCCACCCTTGGGTTTCTTAATGTCTCTCGCACACAAACATCGACCTCCTGTGTCACAACAAACTGGACACAGTCAGCCAGAATAAAGGGCCTTTGAATTGCACTCAGCATTTTCATCCATAGATGACTCAACGTTGCTAAAGCCCAGCATCTCTCCTCTTATCTCTTGTAATGTTGCTACATTAGCCTGTGTGCAAGCTCTGACCCACATAAGTCTTATCACATTTGAAGAGATGGTTTGACTACTTGTGAACTACTTGGCCAGTGCAGGCAGTCTTTCGGCGGGGGTAAACTTCAAACAAATGCTAATTTGGTGTTTTGTTAGAGGCTGTCAAATAGGGGTAATGAAAAAAATCGATTATTGATTAATCGCGATTATGATTCGATTATTAAATTTCCAAAAATCGATTTAAAAAAAAAAAAAAAGATTTTTTTGCCTGGACATCCAGAGCTACAGTCTCATATGTGACCGTTACAGCTCATTATGTCAGCAGTTAATGGAATCTAATTTCCTACGTACTTCAGACGAAAGCTATGGATGAAACCCACACAAGCGCAAATATGTGTGAGTTTCTCAAAGCAATGGCAGACGAGTGGGGAATAGAGAAACACGCCCTGGTTCTCGTCACCAACAATGCTTCTAACATGAGTCCGGCTGCTGAGCTTGGCAGCTTTCTTTTAACAGTGAAACACTACATTTAAAACAAATTAAAAAATAATAATTTTGATATTACAGTTACACTATACAATATTGAATGTGCTGTGAGGTGTTACTCAAAAGATAAGTAAAATAATTCAGCAGCTGACTGATGTTAAATGGAAGATCA